>NC_136483.1:138029636-138178596 GCF_053919585.1 Euprymna scolopes
CTTCGGAACAAGATCACAGTGTAGTATCTGTTTTGATGCTACACTTTACCTTTTCTGCCCTCGGTCAGTGGAGGAGAAATCTTTCATGACTGAGATTATTTTTGTTCCTATCCAGAGTTCCCCTTATTGGGAAGCTGGGTCTTGCCCACAAGATTATATGTTAAAATATTTAAATAACTATTACTTTAAATACAGAAATTATAATTAAAGTTTTGGTTTTCTGTTTTTCTATGTCCATTTTTCCCCATGTTTTCCATCAAAATGTGTAGCGTATTAGTTGTCTCACAGGCTATCATCAGTAATCGCTCACTGGCAGTAACATGTGGTGTTCCCTGGAGACCAAGTGACAACAAGTCTCCCCAGATTTCCAGTGTTCTCCACTTCTTGACCACTTGTGCAGATGATTGCATGTTATCGCAACAGCCGCTGTCACTGATTTCTTGTTGGCATCGGCCATTGCTGTTTCCTGGGGTTTGGGTGACAAAATGCCTCCCCAAGGTACCAGATTTGAACTGCACACTTCCAGTGGAGATTTGGTCAGTACTCTTCCACCTCAGTCTTTCCATTCTCCCTGACCCTTCACAACTAGTTGGTGTGGCGCCAGTCAATGTCATCTACGTCAGTTTTTTTATTATTATTATTACTATTATTATTATCATAATAATAATAATAATAATAAGGGTGCTTGTGCAGTGTACGCACGTGTATTTTAAATAGTATTTTCAAGTTAAATTCAATTTTGGGTTTGTATTACTGTACACATAGATTCGAAAAAGTTGTCAAAAACAAATAACTGTTATTAAAGGCAAGATAAGTTACTTTTCTACCTAACTGGATATGTCTTTAGGGGTTTGTATTATTATACACATATATTCAAAAAAGTGTCAAAAAAACAAATATATACCAAATAAATGTTATCAAAGGCAAGATAAGTTACTCTTCTACCTATCTCGAAAGGTTTTTAGGTGTTTTACTCACTTTAAAACGTGTAATCGCTTTGAAAATCATACAATGTTTATCGATATAGTTTAAAAAGAAAAATGTCGGCATGCTCGCTATTGAACTCGGTAAGTTTGGGAAAATGAGTTCAAACAAACAAATTATACAAAATACTGTTAGAAACCCACTGAATATATATCCGCCTATGTCACGGTAACATATATGGAGCAAGTTTCTAACAGTATTTTGTATAATTTTTTTTTAACTCGTTTTCCCAAACAAGCATGCCGCTATTTGCATTTTTCAAATACATCGGTAAACACTGTATGTTTTTCGAGCCGAATAAAACCTTTACATTAAATAATAACATTAAAAATTTATCCAGTTTGGTAGAAAAGTAACTTATCTTGCCTTTGATAACATTTATTTATAACTATTTTTTTTTGACAACTTTTTCGAATCTATGTGCATAGTAAAACAAACCCGCCATGTAAATTATTTACAGTTAAAATGTTATAAAAAACAAAAACTTGAAGTTTTGAATATATTTCAAAGAAATAAATTACACCCAGTGCTAAAATATTGAAAATTCACCAGGCGCAAAAAAAAAAAAAAAAAAAAAAAACTGCGGTGAAAAATGCTAACTTTAAAATATTTGGAAATACTCAGTGAACAGTTTTATTTATTATTAAAAGAACGGACTGAAAAATATTATGTAAAAATTGTTTGTTTTGCAGTAAAAAAAATGAATAAAATATATTATTCGACATTTTCCGTTAGAAATTAAAGTTCAAAAACGAGTTCACTTACTATATTTTGTTAGATTAAAATTATCCCACTGTGCAATTATAATAATTATTATTCAAATGGAGAATTGTTCTTTCTCTTTATAACATACATGGACAATCGTTAACACAGCCATATTTTTATGCAGGTTAGCGTGACCGCGTGGTTGAATATGGGAAACTATCTATACCTATAAGTTGATCAGGAAGTGACGTTACGCTGTCATGTTTACTGGCCTACTCTCTCTGTGGTAGTGGATAAACCATTTACGCATGCGCATTTGTGAGACAGCAAACAGATAAAAATTCGATGACCCTTTCCAGGTACAAATTTTTCAATTTTGACCCTTTAGCAGCCCTTTTTTCCGGATTAAAACTGATTTCAAAATTTTCCACATGTCTGAATATCTTATATACCAAATTTCAATTTTTTAGATAAAAAATCATTTGATTTTATAGTTTGAGAAGTCGTCTCACACACAAACACATTCTAACTTTTATAGATATATAGATTCTCTCTCCCTCTCTCTCTTTCTCTCTCTCTCTCTCTCTCTCTCTCTCTCTCTCTCTAAATAGCTCATTCCCCAACTCTTTTTAACGCCTCTTCTTTCACATTCTTTATCTATTTACATTTATTTATTTCACAGATCGACCCCTCTCTCTCTCTCTCTCCCTTTCTCTTTCTTTCTCTCTCACTTTTGCTACACATAACACTCTCTTTCTCCTCTCTCTTTCTAACTTTTTTTATTATTTCATATTTCGTATTCTTTGTAACTACTGTATTCCTCTCTCTTTATTTCTCCCTTCTCTCTCTCTCTCTCTCTCTCTCTCTCTTCCCCTTTCCCTCTCTTACAATTATACTTTCGCTTTCAATGCCTTTTTGTCACCACACTACTTTACTTTCTTATCTGTCTTTCTCTCATTCTTTCAGTTTCTCGTAACCTTCTACCCTCTCTCTCCCTTTCTACGTTTCCTCTCCTTCTCTCCTTCTCTCTTTCTCTTTTTCTCTTTCTCGACAATCTCATTTCCTTTCGTCCTTTCCTCCTTTCGTCTCTCTATCTTTCAATCAATCGCATCCGCTTCACCATACTCTCTATTTCCTCGTCTCGTTTCTTGTTTGATCGTTAGGGCTGTGACAACAGCATATTCTTTTCATTGTTTTGACTCTTGAGTATATATCCGTTAATATCTTATATGTTTTTATATAGACGGATGTGGTTCTCGGTTGATTAGGCCTGTCTAACTGTGTCGGATATATACTCGAGAGTCAAAAGAATGAAAAGAATGAAAAGAATATTCTCTTTACACAGCCTTATTGATCATAAATTTCTTCCCATCTCCGTAGATAAATAAATAGATAGATAGATAGATAGATAGATAGATAGATAGATAAATAAATAGATAGAGAAAACTCTATCTATCTATTTATCTATCTATCTATCTATCTATCTATCTATCTATCTATCTATTTATCTATCTATTTTTCCTCTAAGGCTATCTATCTATCTATTTTCCTCTCGGGCTATCTATCTATCTATCTATCTATCTATCTATCTATTTTTCCTCTAAGGCTATCTATCTATCTATCTATCTATTTTTCCTCTCAAGCTATCTATCTATCTATTTTTCGTCTCAGGCTATCTATCTATCTATCTATCTATCTATCTTATTTTTCTGTCCCTATCTTCAAGCTTTCATGATAATCTCTGTTCTCTTCACGCTTCTTCCTTAAACTCTGACATTTTATCTTCGATTACTGAACTCCTCCTACCCTCCTACTATTCTTCCCCAACCTTCTAATTGACTTTTCTGTCATTTACTTCTTCACTTCCTTTTTCTTATTTTATTAATTTTTTTGTTGCTGTTGTTATTTCCTTCTGATTTTTTTTCTTTTCTTTTATTTATTTTCTCATCTTCTTTCTTCGTCTTGTTTCCTTTTACTTCTTTTCCTTTCTTTTCTTTTTTGTCATTTTTTTCTCGCCTTCTTTATCTTTATTCTCTTTTTACTTATTTTACTTTTCCTTTAGTCTTTATTCTTGTAATCCTACCTTTCCCCCTTTTCCTTTTTCTTGTTTCTTTCTTCTTTGTATTGTGTGTGTGTTTTTTTTTCTACTTTTTTCTTTCTTCTTCATATAAATTTCCATTTCTTCCAAAGAAAAATACGTCTTTTTTTATCTCTCTCTGTTTCTATTCCTTTTCTTTTTTACTTCCTACACTTCTTCTATTTCCTCTCCCACTTTTTCCCCCTTCTTTTTCTTTTTTCTTCATTCTTTTCTTCGGTTTTCTTTTTTTTTCTTTTTTCCTTTCCCTTTTTTTTTCTTTTTTACACCCTTCTTCTTCTTCTTCTTCTTTTTCTTCTTCTCCTCATCCTCATTCTTATTCATTTCCTCCTCCCTTCATCCCTTTTCCCGTCAACCTGCACTAGCTCGTTCGAAAAACATCGGAAACGGTTTAGAGGGCGGACAGAGATGGACGGACGCTGAGATGCAAGAGGGGGGAAGTGGAGTTAAGAGCAGGGTTAGGTAAGGTGTGATCTTTTAGTGGGAGAGTGAGATGATCGAAGGGGACGGGGGTCACGGGTAGGAGTGCAGATTGTCTAATGAATAACACCGCGTGAAAATACCGTTTATCTGCCTCAAATGGAGCGCCACGTTATCCAGATAAAAATCAGGATTTCACTACAAAGTCAATTTACAACGAAATCTCCTGTGTACCATTTCTGTCTAAGGGACATGTCCGCGTCAAATAGAGGGGATTCATACCTCGCTTATCAGCCGGGCGAATCGTCATTTGCTCCGTGTCAGTGTCGTAAAGACACGCCGATGACGAGCACCAGTTCGGGATGCAGTATCAACCGGGAATATCAGAATAATAATACTAGGGAGTTTTTTGTTTGTTTGTTTGTTTGTTTGTTTGTTTTCCAAAAGAAATGGGAATCGAATATTTTAATACGATACGCTAAACATTTGCAAGTCGGTTTCTGTTTTGTTGAAAGCGGGGGAAATTTTTTGTAGTTTTTTTTTTTTTTTTTCTTTCTGGGGCAGTTTGAATTGCCCCCCCCCCATCACCCCCACCTTAGCCCAGCAAGTGCATATAAACGAATACATATTCGCGAATCACTAACATATTTCTTTCTTGCTAACCTTACGCTATAAAGCAATCCATATGTTATCATTTGTGATTATACATATTATTTGCTTTGAATCCAATTTCATTATTTCTGACGTTTGTCATTAGTCTAAATATCTCTGTGCCTTCTGCGATTATTGTCAATAAAAAAACACTTATCTATCGATCTAAATTCGTTCGTATCTATTTATCAATGTATCTATTTATATCGTTTTTATAATCAATTACACATGCACATGTGCGATAGATTATATGTGTGTGCGTGTATGTGTGTGTGTGTGCAGATCATCATATAATGATTAGATCACTCTGGCAGACGTTAAAAAGAATTAAAAAGAAATGTTTAAAAATTAACAGCATTTCTCGCGTTTAACGGTAGCCGAATGGATTAGGTCCTTGCTAATGAAGCTAGGAATGGCTTCTGTCACCGGGTTCGAATACATGGAACGGTGTTAATCGTGACACCCTGCACTGATGATTCCCGAAAGGATGAAACACTAGTATCTGCAGGTATTTAATAATTAGTATAGTAAATAATATATATAGATATAGATAGATTCATAGATTATGCGTGTATATATATATATATATATATATATATATATATATATATATATATATATATATATATGTACACACACACATATATTAATGTATATGCATTAATATATATATATATATATATATATATATATATATATATATATATATATATATATATATATATATATATATATACTAGCAGAAGTACCCGTCGTTCACTGGGTTCAAAAACAGCCTATGGACTGTGATTGATGAAAGTATGATAGGTTATGAAAAGGAGGGGATTGTAAAGAGATAGGTTTTGATACTCAAAAACTTTACCCTAAGCAAAATATGATGGAAGTAAAGATAATTTTCACAAAAATATATTTTTTATACCAACTTTGTTTCCATTCGTAGCCAAGAGTCACCAACAAAATGATGTTTCCTTACAAAGAGAAAATGTTATATATATAATAATATAAATATACAAGAAATAAATGTTACCATAGTCAATAAAAGTTACTTTTATGGTAGAAAAGTTCATTGGTTTGTATTTTTAAGTAGTTTGTAAAAATAATTTTTTTTTAATTCACGAACCGGTTTAAAAAAATCAATTTGAAGGAGGGGCACCTGAGCATTATGTGTTAACAATTTAAGAGAGTTCCGTCAACGTAAGGAATATTTATAAACATATTTTAATGTTTTCCGTTATTTTGTGCTTGAGGAATATTCGATTATGGAACTTGTAGTTTATATAAAAATTCATTTAAGTAGTTATCGCCTCAAATTTCGTTTCAATTTCGGGTCGCTAAAATTATTTCAATTAAAGAGCATTAAAAACTATTTCAAAACAAAAAAAAAACATGACCTAAACTTTTATTGATTTTGGTAACATTTATTTCTTGTATATTTATTTTTTCGGGTAGTCGTTTGTTGACTTTTCTGTTAAACACTCTTACTAAATAATATCGGCGAAATATCGAAAAACAAAAAAACAAAAACAGATTTGAAAAATAGTGAAGCTTTACTTACTTTAGTAAAATAATCCGAAATAGCAAAATGGGATATTAAAAAAGTAAACACGTAATTACTTTAGATTTTTAAAGCAAAGAATCGTTATGAATATGAATAAGAAGAAAATGGCGCCCTTTTCAAGCAGAACAGCTTCGTTTCAGTTTTACAGTATCAAACGGTGTAGTATTGCGCTGTCGGATTCAGGGTTGTACTATTGTAATGTAAAGAACGTGCACAAAGGGTTGTAATCAACTGAATTCCTTCTAGTATACTGACAAAAAAAGCTTAAAAAGATATATAAATAAAAATAAAAAGGTTATGTAAATGTTTTAAAAAGACACGTAATGATTTTTTCCTTCTTTTGTTAGGATAACAAGTAACGTTTTATTTTTTACTATTTATCTATTTATCCATTTATCTATTTTCGAAAGAGTGACACGTGCAAGTGGAGAAGGAAAAAAAAACAAAGTTATGCAAAATTTGTGTCGAGAATTGTCTAAAGTTCCGACTTTTTTTTTTTTTGCTTTCACTTTAATAAGAACGTGAATTTATGAGGTGAATTTATTCGCCACAATATGATTCGACTCCAAAAAATAAATAAAAGCTAACGTGAATTAAGATTAAAGTTAAGGTGTTATTGTGGAACCTCGCCCCTTTTAAAAAACCTTGTTAAAGTTTGTGACAGATTTACATTCTATGGAGTTCAGGCGCGAACGAACACCCAATAATTTTATTATACCATATTTCTTCAAATTGAAACATAATTATCAAAGTATGCTTACGCAAATAGATATGAAAAGTCTTTGCTAAAGTTTGTGCCATATTTCCATGGTGTACAGGCGCGAACGTAGACCCCACAATTTAATTATACCATCCCTATTTAATTTAAAACATACTTACCAAAGTACTCTTATGTATATCTATATCAAAAACTCTTGTAAACGTTTTTTTTTTTTTTTCATTTTTTATTTCCATACTTTGGGAGCCAGGCGCGAACGCAGACCCCACAATTTTTATGAACCAAGGTTCTGCCAGATCAAACATACCCATTCCTGTGTCTCGATACATCTTCTATCATTATATGTAATCATTTTTTTTTAAATAGTCAACCATAAAGGAGCCTATTCGTGACCAGACACACACACACACACACACACACACACACATATATATATATATATATATATATATATATATATATATATATATATATATCAAAAACACTTGTAAACGTTTTCTTTAATTTTTACATTTTTTATTTCCATACTTTGTGGACCAGGCGCGAACGCAGACCCCACAATTTTAATGAACCACCGTTCAGCCAGATCAAACATACCCATTCCTGTGTCTCGATACATCTTCTATCATTATATGTAATCAGTTTTTTAAAATAGTCAACCATATAGGAGCCTATTCGTGACCAGACACATATACACACACACACATACACATATATGTATATATATATACATATACATATGTATATACATATATACATATATATGTATACTAGCAGTTGCACCCGGTTTTGCTCTAGCACTATGCACTGTTCATAAGGTTATGTGCATATGTATATATTGAAAAGTGTGAATATGTAAAGTAATGCCTTTCTGTATAATAGTCTTCCTTAACTACCATAGAGAAAAGACAGACAGACATTTTCACTTTGATAGATAGATAGATAGATAGATTGGATGCAATATATAGTAATGATTTAAAAAGTATTAGAAAAGACTCATTCGCCACCACCGAGAATCGAAACCAAAACGTTCAGCTCCCGATTTATTTTGCCTCTGCCATAAATGACTGGGCTATGAAAACATGTTTACTGCAAGGCTAAAAATTAAAACATGAACCAATAGCTAATACGTTATGCGTTCGTAATGGCGGCGTTCGACCTTCCCCTGGCAAATTTCATTTTTTTTTTTTTTTCAATTTTCACACTTTTGCACCGATTTTTCCGGGCTAAACCCCAAATATAAAGTTTTGCATGGATTCAAATGCCTTATATATGAAGTTTCATGCATGTAGACCAAAAACTCTAGGAGGAGTTTGGTAGGCAAAATTTGTGCAACAAAATATATACGTATACATAAATATATATGGAAACTATTTTGTGTTTCCTGTAAACATTTTACGCAAATATTATGCAAGTATAAATCATGTAGAATATCTGCATGAATATAATTACACGTAATAGTTAACTAAAGATGATCATTCCGTAAGAAAACCGTAAAAAAACTAATAGGGAATTAAATAAAATGAATGTTTAAAAGAATATGCTAATTAGCTAGATCTTTTGCAGATGGATGCAATTGTACAGCCCATTTATAAGAAAATTGTATTTTCTTTTTAATAAGTAGAAAAGGGTTTTTTAATATGATTATCAATAAACCCAAAAGAAAAACGAATTTATAGGAGTACAGACAGATATATATATATATAGAGAGAGAGAGAGAGAATATGGACATTGTAAATTGTTTTTTGGAGTATTCAGTCGAACAAAAAATTTGAATTGTAAATTTCAACGTACAGTTTTATTTTTCTTTCTAATATATATATATATATATATATATATATATATATATATATATATATATATATATATATATATTAGTCCTCGCGCGAAAGAGCAGGACACAAAATGTTTTAAATAATAATAATATTAGAATAAAAATAACAAAGACTTTCGCTGGCGAGGACTACTATTGACCGTAACCAGTTACAGTCCTTTTGAAATATTCATCTCTATCTGTCTCGTTATATACTGATTATTTGTTAATGAAACCTATTTGAAATATGTTCCTTATTTAATGGGAATTCTGTTGCAATTTAAAAACATTATCTTTCATCTAGCAATTAATGATATAGATATAAAATTTTCAATTAATTTTTTAAAGTGCAACAGAATGTACATTACATAAAACAAATCCAAGGTAATTTTTTTTATTCAATTTAAATTAAATTTTTATACCTTACTCTGTAAAATTTATAAAAGTGCATTTGAAGATAAATAAATTTTAAATTGAATCTTGTACCTTTATTTTTTAAAGCCTATAGTAAAAACATTTTGTTTAACAATTTTCATGCCTTGGATGAAATGCTTTTCTAACCTGTATATATATATATATATATATATATATATATATATATATATATATATATATATATATATATATATGCAAAAATTTAGAAAAGCGAAATATTATAACAAAAATTATTACATATACAATTTTATTAAGAATTTTTATCCTTCTTTAATTAAATATTTTCCTTTGTAACGTGTTCTAAAAACAGTGTTATCTGTTTATTCAATGTGATTAAATTCTTAATAATGCTTCCAAGAGTTACATTACTAATTCCTATATACATATATGTATGTATGTATGTATGTATGTATGTATATATATATATATTGCCTGTTTATATATACGTATATATATGTATATACTACATACTTTATATTGCCTGTTTATTTATATATATATATATATATATATATATACATATGATAATTGCAATGTCTTGTCAGACGAGTGCCACTCCCTCAGACATGAGCCAAAAATGACTTCCATCGCCACAGGACCATTTTAATAGACAAACGCCTGAGGGTGTATCTATACACAGATGATGTTACAGAGTCTTAGCATTGTACGACAGCTAAGTCTCTCTCTCGGTCAAAATGTTGAGATCCAGCAACAAGCAAGAGCAAGATAGCTAGCAATAAGTTAAACTGCAGACCAGCTTAATGCCGGTACTGGTCTCCTGCTTTATGGTTTTTAAATCAGAGATTTGCGTCTCCTAGAAAGGTTGCCTTCACCACGACTTACGGGTGTCCTCTCCACCCCAAAACACACATACATACACACAAGCAGACATGGTGCTAGTTGGCCTTTGACACCGAAAAAGGGTTCATTCACCTTTTGGAAGTCTTGTTTTTAATCCTTCAGGGAGACTAGCCATCCTCCTCACCAAACAAGTCTGAGGGAATCAGTTTAGTCGCCGGTGACCCGACCATGAGGCAGGTTGTACTGGGTTACATGGTACCAGTAGCATATGACATGACCTAACACACACACACACACATATATATATATATGTATATATATATATATATATATATATATATATATATATATATGTATGTATGTATGTATGCATATATATATATATATATATATATATATATATATATATATATATATATATATATGAACGGGATGTATATTAAAATGGAAATAAACAAAACATTTAGAAAATAGACGGGTCTCCGGTTAGCAAGTGCTAATTAAAACATAAATAAAATTTTGTAAATGCAAAAATTGAGAAAAGCAATATATTATATCAAAACATTTTTATATCTACAATTTTATAAGGATATAAAAGTTATTTCTAATCAGTAAGTGTTCATCACTACATCAGTAAATGTAGAGGAAACTGAATAATAAGAATAAAATTGTAACTTGTAGGTCGTATGCTATCAATGAGAATATATGCGAAATAGAAAGGCTCTTTTATATTTATGCAGTTGTTGTACGTTGTAATCTTTTAGAAAAGACCTGCAAGATTGAATAGCATTATATACAATAATTCCTGCTAGTGTCCACTATTTTTACAATAGTTAGCATTTTAGCATCCAATTTCATTTTTTGTTTTCATATAATTATTTTCCCCTTGTCGCATTTATTCAGTTTTGTAGCAGGATAAAAATATGAAAACAAACTGAAATCGAGGCTGGTCTGAGCCGTCCAATAATGTTTGATGAATTTCAGAAATCTGGACAGCCACACGAGTTTAATTACTGTCAAGCCTTTTTTTTCCTGCTGTTATGGACGACTCTCCGCCATTTTGGATTTAAGAGCTGAAAAACTTTTTTTTTTCGATTGTCTTGTGTGTTTATTTGTTTGTGTTTTTTTTTTTTTTTTTTTTTTTTGTTGTTGTTGTTGTTGTTGTTGTTGTTGTTGTTGTTTTTTTTTTTTTTTTTTTTTTTTTTTTTTTTTTTTTAATTTCTCTTGGATTTATTTTATACGATCGAATTTTAATTCCAATGAGATTTCTGCGGATTGCTTTCTTTCCACTGATCATGATGTTTCTGAATTTCAAAGCTTGGACATTTTTTAGGTTAACGTTTTTGTGTTGTTTTTTTCCTTCGTTTTTCTATAAGGCAAAGAATGCGTAGCTATGGAAGGTTTAATGTTACGAAATATCGAGCCGTAGGATCAGACAAGGTGTCAATGACGAATATATGTCTGCAGGGTGAGAAAATGACTGGTACCTATATATCAATACCATAGTACCTTTAACGTAGTACGTACGTGTGTCTCAGTTTCCATATTATAAATTATTCGATCAGGATATCCTATTTATTAAAAAAGAGGATAGAATGTGATAACATACTACGGACATTAAATTAGTATATAGATACGCTACAATATTTGCTTTAGAACCATTCTTATTATTTCTGACGTCTGTCATTAGTCTTAATATCTCTGTGCCTATATATTATATTAGTATATAGATGCACTAATCTAATGTTTGTAGTATGTTATCGCCTTTTATTAATTAAATTTTAAAAAGAAAATAATAATGTCGTTTTGGGTCGCACATGAAACTAAAATATATTTTCTTGGTCTTTTAGCTAGGATCCAAGGGTAGTATCTGTTTTGTCTAAAGATAGTATGATGATATCGTAGGGTTTCCTTTCGTCCACACAATGGAAATATGTTACAGACTTTTATCAGGATAATGGAGATCATAATAACCAGATATATTCAGACACCACATTTACCAGATTACTTAGATGAATACTTTTACGGTTTGAATAAAAGGGCTACAATAATATCGCGGGGTCTCCATTCATCCTGAACGTTCATAGAATGCCCAGCAGTAATATATGATATATAAAAGATTCTGCGTGGAATTTCCACAGGTCTCGCTAGTGGAGGAGTGAAGATTTTACTGGTGTTTATTCGAAGATAGAAGATTCGGAGATTGCATGCTATGGTTAGAGAAAGATCTATGACAACAACTCTTTACTGAAGTCAATCAAACTACCAACCAGCTATCTTCACAGCCCTGTTTGATATTGTGACGTGAGAATCCATCCCAACTAGCGTAAAACAAATATCATGAACTAGGAAAAAACTGTCTATTTCAGGATTTGTTAAATAGTGGATAAAAAAAGCTAACTACTAACGCTTGCGTGACGTGGTTTTCTGTTTATCTTCATTTCTTCTCATCCTCGCTCTGGTTCTGCTCCCGTCGCCCTGGCAATCGCCGAGGTAACATGCACTGGTTTTCAAGTATGCAAAACGTAAAACAACACAAACTCCGATACACCGTGTATAAATCAGTTGTGCGATACGGTCAACGTAGACATCAGGCGTTATCGGTTGATAGTTATCTGTCATTCTACTCGTGTCGTCTTAGCAATCATCAAGGGCGTCAACGCTGGTTTATAAGTATTCAAACATAAAAGCAACAGAGATTCAGAAGAAAGAACATAAAGTCCGATACACCGTGTATGAATCAGTTGGGTTGTGAGTGTGTGAAACCATCAGCAAAAAAAAGGCCCCCAAGCGTTAAGTTTTAGTGTATCAGCCAAGACTCAATTGAAATATTCGCCTGTCGATGCATCACCGTCGCTCGATTGAAAGCGCATCTCTTCACCTGCTCATCCAATCTGAGCTTCTCTCGCCCAACTTTTTCTCCAATCTTTCTGATCCCTTAAAGGAGACCTCCGAGCCACCAACTATCGCCAACTGTTGCAAACAGAAAACCGTTGTAAACTAGAACATCTCGCAAATAACTCTCACTATTCAATATTTTTACTTGGATTCGAAATCACCCAAATATCTGGTCATTTTTTTTTTTCAAAATGATTCATAAATAGAAAATGACTCGTTGCTCGTCACCTTAGCCACCACCAGCAGATTATTTGGAAACTGAGCAACAATTTTTGTATCGAGACTTCCAAAAATTTTGGCGCTCACTTTTTCATTTTACTCATCTTACTTCTGATAGTTTTACTCTTCTACTGAATCTTTTCCTCACATTGTTCAGGGTCTTGGCTCTGGCCGGAGGAGGAAGATTATTTATTGTATCAGATATGCTGTTCCTGGCTAGAACCTAATTACATTACTAAACATTATCGCCAAACTCACCCCAAAATTCTCACTTAATATTAGATCAATTTATACAGTTAATAAAATTATTTTTTATAATTTTAATTTATTTTATTTTTTTATACAAATATTTTCTTTCGAAATTTAAACCCAGTAATTCAAACCATTAAACCTTTTTGTAGTGACAGTCAAAATCAAGTCATTTAATTTGCTAAATTTAATTAGAAGAGGACGAGGACAGAAAAAAAAATGCGCTTCATTTACTCCAACATTAAACCTAAATCCTTTTGATGACCATGAACGCCGGAATCACAGTCGAAAACCTAAACTAGGTGCCGCCTCATAGTTAAGATGGCGGCGGTAAGGAATGTTGAGATCAAGTTCAGTTTGGGGGTGGTGGCCAATGACTGGAAATAATATTTTATTAAAAAGTACGTTCGTTAAAAACTGCGTTAAGTTTGGCAGAATTATTTAGTTAGAATAGACTGTTTAATTTGGCATTCACAACCAAAGGACTTAGAAAGAACGCGAGTGTTAACAGAAACGGGTTCATAACAAACATTCGGTACGGACCCGACCATGGAAGATCAGTTAATGAATAAACGTGGATTTATAAGACCAAAAAACTCCAACCTTAATCGCCCTTCGTGGCACAATGAATAGAGACGTTGAATCTCTACGGTTCCAGGTGAGAATTGTCTGATGAAGATAGTGGTTTCAATCCTACTTCAAAGCCAGCCGGCCAAAAACGTGATGAGACAACAATTATGGATGGCAGTAATTGCTGAGAATGCAGTTAGGAGACTCGGACTTCCTATCCCATCGCGGTTACCACCTGACGAAGGCCAGAGGAATCGTTGGTCGAAACGTTGTGAAACAACAACTGAGAAAGATGGGGATAATAGTCCGCAATAAATAAAATTAATAAATAATACTCATCTCAGTAATGAATTCCAATTAAAATAATATATATACCATTCGGTACGGACCCTACCATGAACGATCAGATAATAAATAAACTGTTTGATAGTGATTTACGAACAGATCTCGCAAAGTCTATTCTGCAAGGAACTGTACAGGGAGAAAGAAGGAGAAGCAGGCAAAGAAAGGTATACGAGGATAACACCCGAGAACGACACAATGCTGGCACTGAAAGACAGGAAGGCAGAAAATCGAGTTGGTCATCTTTCGCGCAACAATGTTCATCCAAATCACGGAATAGATGATGAAGTTATTTACGGAAAGTGCACATAATTCCAACTTCTAGTTTAACTATATATATATATATATATTAGAAAATTTTTCCCAAAAGGTTTAATATATTAAAATTTGTTAGCCAGTGACAACATACATATATCAATAAAAATTAAGCCAGGTAAATTGACTCAAATATAAAGCAACATGATTAACATTTCCGTAATCGAGCATTCTTGCAAAAACCAAAACAACAAGGAAAAAAGATTACATCATATTTGTATCTTTTCGAATGTTACAATTGTTTCGACATCAACTAGACAATTTTAAACTTTTTATTGTTCAAGGATTTTTTAGATTGGCATCTCGTCAGGCTTATTGAAAGAAATACAAGGTTAATACGTATCTGAACATGTTTTCATCCTGTTATTAACGGTATCAAGCAGTGTGACCCGTCTCGTCATGTTTTGATGAATCGTCTTCAGTATTTATGAAATTTTGGGGGCCCCTATTTTCGTATTTGTGTTTTAAATTACGGTGAAAATTGTTAAACTTAAACTATCTTGAAACCGGACATGATTCTGCATTAATGAGATCTTCAGTTTATTAATTTAACATATGGCATATAAAAGATGCTGCGTGGAATTTCCACAGGTCTCGCTAGTGGAGGAGTGAAGATTTTACTGGTGTTTACTCGAAGATAGAAGATTCGGAGATCGCAGGGTATGGTTAGAGAAAGACCTATGACAACAACTCTTTACTGAAGTCAATCAAACTACCAACCAGCCATCTTCACAGCCCTGTTTGATATTGAGAATCCATACCATATATATATATATATATATATATATATATATATATATATATATATATATATATACATATATATATATATATATATATATATATATACATATATATACATATATATATATATATATATATATATATATATATATATATATATATATATATATATATATAAGGTGTTTTCTTAGAGGCGGAGAACTTTAAATTTAAATAAATCACCGAAAAAATATTTTTATTATACAAATAGGTGATTTATTCCAAATATTAATTTGTAACAGTTATAATTTAAATACAATCTGTTCCCCACCTCGGGAGTCGCGCTTACATTGCGTCTTCTCGAGATCTAATTTTCACACCTCTACGCATTACATAAGGCTATATTTTGGCAATAACACGTCAAAGGTCATCCAGTGTGTATTCGTATATATATATATATATATATATATATATATATATATATATATACAGGCACCCTTCCAGTGTGTATTCATATATATATATATATATATATATATATATATATATATATATATATATATATATATATATATATGTATGTATATATATGAATATATATATATGTATTCGTATTTTTGTTTTATTTTACTTCGGTTGAAGTTCTCAGAAATCAAGGGGCCCACAACATGGGGCTAACACTTGAAGTCTATATGAGATACATAGATATTCGAATTTTCCATTAAAGTTCTTTATTTCTCAATATATATATGCGCGCGCGTGTGCATATTGAGATAATCATTCAATTTAAAAGAGCACGTATTGATATAAATGTGATTCTAGGAAATTCTCTGGAAAATGTTGAGTCAGATTTTCTAAATTCATTAAAATAATTGAATAACATGTTTAAACTTGATTACATTATATATATATATATATATATATATATATATATATATATATATATATATATATATAATGCATATATGTTATTCATCGATTTACGGAAAGTAAGAATTTAAATTTATAATTCAATTATTTTTATTCAAGTTTAACAACGTCCAGGCTGAACAGTTTCCGATCACTTGCTTCCATTTAATAGCAAAAGAAAATGAATTTAAATAATAAAAAAGAATGTTATACACATTTATTATTTAATTTCACAGTATTCTTTCGCTATTAAAAAAAAAATTTAAAAAACATTCACATGGCCGTAATTCAAATTTAGTATAATGCGTCAAAATTGTATCATGACTGCCTCTACATAATTACATTTGAATATTTTCGATGCGCGTTTCTGAGGACGAATGTAATATTCGCTTGACTAATAACACAAGCATAAAGAAATCAATCCTAACGGATGCATCCATACACAGACGCATACGCACGTACACGTACACACACATGCGCGCGCACAAACATACACACACACATACACACACACACGCATATATATATATATATATATATATATATATATATAAGCCTACATTCATCTGCATTAGTTCAACCATTCAAAAATTCCTGCATACCCATCGCCCATCATCTTCTATAAATCAAATACCTTAATAACCCCCAATTAGTTAGATGTCGCATTGAACTGTTTGCGACTCAGCTTTCTATGAGAAGCACTAGGCTGCAAAATATCGAGGTATAAAGAACACCTTCCCCAAATGATTTTTCCTTATTACATCGGCAAATAAATCTATATATACCAATATATGGCTTTGTATTGTCTATAATCCTATTATATATATCTATAATATAAAGCTCTGTGTGTGTGTGTGTGTGTGTTCCTATATGGTTGACTATTTTTAAAAAACTGATTGCATATAATGATAGAAGATGTATCGAGACACAGGAATGGGTATGTTTGATCTGGCAGAACGGTGGTTCATTAAAATTGTGGGGTCTGCATTCGCGCTTGGTCCACAAAGTATGGAAATAAAAAATTTTAAAAATGTTTACAAGTGTTTTGATATAGATGTACAAAAGATTACTTTGATAAGTATGTTTTAACTTAAATAGGGATGGTATAATAAAATTGTGGAGTCTGCGTTCGCGCCTGGCCTCCATAGAATGGAAATAGGCACAAACTTTAATAAAAACTTTTCATATCTATCTGCGTAAGTATACTTTGATAGTTATGTTTCAGTTTGAAGAAATATGGTATAATAAAATTATGGGGTGTTTGTTTGCACCTGACCTCCATAGAATGGAAATATGTCACAAAGTTTAACAAGGTTTTTTTAAATTTAGATCCACAGAATATTGTGATAAGTATTTCAGTGTGAACAGGTATGGTATAATAAATTATGGGGTTTATCGATTTTATTTTTACTTTCATCATATTTTGCTTTGGTTTTGATACCTCGAAATTCAACTCAAATTTACAATCCTTCCTTTTCATAACCTATCATACTTTCATAAATCAGAGTCCATTTTCTGTAGGTTGTATTTGAACCCAGTCAACGACGGGTACTTTTGCTAGTATATATATATATATATATATATATATATATATATATGTGTGTGTGTGTGTGTGTGTGTGTGTGTGTGTGAGAGAGAGAGAGAGAGAGAGAGAGAGAGTTTATATATATACAGTAGCATCCTGGAATATGATAGCTCTAGGATATGTTTTTTTCTGGTTACGATGTGGGATACGATGTTTTTTCCGGGCCCTGATTACAGTATTTGCTCCGCCTTGCGGTGTTATTTATAATATTATTTGATTATATACATGTGTATTTTATACTGTACTGTATTTTGTTTCTAATTTTCAATGCCGTATCTTGGGTTTCTACTATATATATATATATATATATATATATATATATATATATATATATATATATATATATATATATATATAATTCACACACAGTAGTGTTTGAATGTATAGTTAAGTAGCAGTTTTAGTCATTTAGAACTGCTTTAAAGCTTCGCCGCTCACTCATTTTCGACTGAATTTCAAACAATTATTACAGTTTATAGATCACTTTCTCAGCGGCATTCTGAAAAAAAAATTTCCATTTTCGTTCAGTAAAAGAAAAGTTATGATTAATTATCTGGTGTTCGAAATTATAAAAACATGTAACGCTGTGAGCGACGCTTTTATGACTGGTTTCCATAGCAACCACGTCGCTGTAGGGACTTCTGTCGCGAACAGAGGAGTACCTCGTGAAACAGACAGAATAAAAGTATGAAAGGAGATAATTGGGAGTATTTTATTTAAAACAGACAAGTGTCGTACATTATTATTACATACATGTTTATGGAAGCAAAAAATAAGACTGAAATTAAACAAATAACAAGTGAATTTATTGGAAACCTGAAAAAAAATCATGGATTACAATAGAAAAATGTGAACATGAAAATTGATATGGTTAAGCTTAAACATGGAAAAGTAAAGGACTAGTTGTTAAAACTGGAAAAAAGAGACAAGATGTTCTTGTAAAAAATATAATAAATTGATAACTTAAAATATTGCAGCATTAAGAATATTTTTAATTCAATTTATAACATTATATAATCAATTCTTAATGCTGCAATATTTTACTTTTCATGCTCGTATTTTTCTATTCTTTCTGTGTATTGATATTGAAAGCCTTTTTTTTTATTTATTTCTGCGTTAGAAATTTCAAATTACACAGCGCTTGTACACCGAGGATTAATTTCTAATTAATGGCACGCCCTCTAGCTTAAACCGCTTAGCAAAAACATTTTTAATTATCGTAGCAAAAGCTTACAGATTTTTCTAGTGCCAGGATCGAAAAAGAAAATGTTATTATTCCCGAAGAAGGCGTATATTGTTAAAACTAACCCGATGTTGCTATTCTCGGTCTTTTCTTTGATATAAATAATATGATTACGGTATGTTCTTCAGAATTGCTGGAGTCTTTTGTTTCAACTCGTTTAACTCCTTGGTGAAGTGGTCTTCATCAAATCACTGTCTTTATATCTCATTGTAATACGATACGACTTCCTATTTCAGTGGCTTCTTTTCAAGAACCGCCGACTTGTGGAATTCTCTTTCTACTGATTTTTCCTCCTATCTTTTAATCTTGGTCTTTTTCAAACTAAAGTCAACAATCATTTCCTGTCTTTACGATAACCATCTTTCATTTTAGTTAGCTTCTTACATTAAGTGGCTTTACGTCCTGTCTGAAACAATTCCCAGAAAAAAATCTAAGTTGATTTTAAATCTATATATCCATAAAAGTGAGAATGTGTGTGTGAGTTCACTTCTCAACCTATATACTCAACGAATTTTTAATTTACTGACTTGAAATTTGGTATATAGGTTATTCAGACACGTGGAAAACTTTTTAATGTGTTTTCATCCAGAAACGGATCAAAATTGAAAAATTAGTACGTGGAAGTCGTAATATTTTTCTCTGTTTGCTAACTGTTTCACGATTGCGCATGCGTGAATGGTTCACATTAGGGATTACTAATTTTAAGCATAAGTCAGTTTGAAAACACTTTTTTAAAGGACATGTCACGTAGGCCGAATAATTCTCGTAATTAACTCACTGTCTGTAGGTTCTCGTTTCGATCTCAACTTGGGTACTTTTTTACTTACAGGAAGTGGGCTGTTTAGAAAAAAAAACGTAACACTCGCTTGTACATGTGTCAGTTTTTGCATGAATCAAAATATAATACGTATTTTACGACCGGGCGACGCCGGGCTGTCTGCTAGTAAATACATATTACTTTTAAAATATATATATCTGCGTTTTATCATGATAACAAAACAGATAGTACACTATCCACCAGCAGAGCAAACATGCAAAAGGTAATTCTGGAAGGATGAAATCATGATGAACGAAAATATACTCTGCTGCCTACCTCCTTCACAAAAAGAGGAAATCATACCTGGGAGGATCGTCCCATAAACAGAGAGGATAATGTTGGTGAGTATGGTATCATGGCCACAGAACAGATATTCGCAACCTTCATCTAATCACCCGTAAATGAGGAGGTAATTCCTGGGATTTATGATGTTTGGGATGATTACCCCCACGTTCATGAAAAAATGAACTACGCTTTCCACTCCCATTATAATATTAGATTAAATCAGTTTGTTTTCTTTTTCTGATTTTTTATTTATTTATTTAAAAATGTCGAGCTATAAAAACATTAATCCCGTTATATCTTTAACGTACGTACGTGTGTCACGGTTTCCAGATTATAAATTCTTCGATCTGGATATTCTATTTATTAAAAAGGGGGATAGAAGTTGATAAATAGGGCTACGTCCACAGCATATTCTTTTCGTTGTTTTGGCTCTCAAGTATATATTCGACACAGACACAGTTAATCAACCGAGGGCTACATCACTCTGTATAAAAGCATATAAGATATCAAGGGATACACACTCGAGAGTCAAAACAATGAAAAGAATATGCTGTTGTCATAGCCATAGTGATAACATGCTGCGAACATTAAATTAGTATATATACGCTAATTAAATGTTGGTCGTATGTTATCACCTTCTTTCCTCTTTTTTAATAAATAGATCTCCCGATTACCAAAGACGCGATGCAAAATAAATAAATAAATAAAAATGATGTCGCTTTTGGTTCGTACGTGAAACTAAACTATTCTGTCTTGGTTTTTTGGCTAGGTAGTATCTGTTCTGTCTAAAGATGATACAATGATATCGTGGGGTTTCCGTTCGCGCCGGGCGTCCACATAATGGAAATATGTCACAGACTCCTATAAGAATATTGGAGACTGTAAAAGTTGAGTAAAGCGGGATATTGCATCTTTTTAGCTGGTGGTGAGCTCAATACAAAATACAAATGCCTGCGCCCATGCTGACGGTATTTATAGAAATCTGAGGAAGTCACTCTAATTTTTTCCTGTCCAGAAGGGATTACTCTGATTGTCTCCTAATATTAGGGACAGATAACTGTTATATGTATGCATGCCCTTCCCTCTCATGACCACAAGACGAATTGTTGTGGTTATCTCCACGCGCAGTAAAAAAACATTGTGTGACTATCCGTGCATTTATGGTGATAAATTCCTTGATGCTCTAGTTTTCCTTGATGCTTTTAGTTTTGATGCTCTAGGTTTCCTTAACGGAAGAGGGCTGATTGGGTGTGTATATTGTACCGTGGTAACATCAACTTCAATTTCTTCTTTGTGCTCGCTGGGCGATTCAATGCTGATGTGCCGTTCAGCCTTCATTGCTTCCTCGGGAAGTTGTTACTGAGGGGGATCAGGATTAATAGACCGGTTCGAAGTTCTTGGTGTGGCGTTGTGTGGGCCATCCACAACTGGCTATATTTTTATGGAGAAATCAACAGTTGTGCAATGTTACTCTATTGCTCCCATCTACTCGCACTTGGTACTGTCGGTTCCCATGTGTCTCTATACCCCATTTTCGTTCATCGACATGGGTATTTATCACCCTGGTTCTGAATTTGGACAAAATCTCCGATTGTGAATTTCCGGAGTGGACGGCAATGCTGATCGGAGAATTATTCGTTCCGCATATGCATTTTGCTCATTGCTCCATCTCTTAATTCAACTATTTCTCTTCACTGTTTCCTTGTTTGGTATTTATCCTGTAAGATGGGAAGCTGGTCTTTAATGATCCGACCATATAGCATTATGGTTAAAGGTTCCCTAGGTTGAGATGGAGCGATTGTGTTGCAAGTGTGGCACTGGGATCTGGTTTGCCTGATTTTTATATCTAAACCTGGCCAGAACAATCGTTGTCTTTCATTCGCTAGCATACCATTTACGCCGTGATGTGTGGAGTGAAAGGATTCTAATACCACTGCGCGTCTTGGACAGGAACGTTCGATGGGTTAGTAAAGCTCGAACAGCTCGATCGTAGCATAGACGTCCATAACTCTGTGTTGTCGGCTAGTATGCACTTTGCAATTTTAATGGCTAACTCTGCGTCACCGTTGCTTTGAGCATAATAGGCCGATGAGGTACGTTTCCGTATACTCCAGTTTCTCAAAAAGCAATTGTACTCCTGGGACTCAAACGATGGTTCACTATCCAAAGAAATTTCTTCAGGTGTACCATAAGTACAGAACCAAATTCTCAAGATATCGCATACCATTTTGACCCTTCCTGACATCATTAGAGCCACTTCAACCCAGCCAGTATATCGATCCGCGTACACCATAAAATTTCTACCTTGTATATCGACGAAGTCGACCAACACTTGTTGGAATGGAAATTCTGGGTCCGCTGGAGACGTTAAGAGTTGCCTAGGCTGAGATGGTGCGATTGTATTGCAGGTGTGGTACTGGGACCTGGTTTGTTTGACGTTGGCATTTTATGCTAGTCAGAACAATCGTTGCTTTGCATTCACTAGCATACCATTTATGCCTTGTGTACGGAGTGAAAAGATCCTAATACCACTGAATCTTGGAACACAGTTGATACGTGTAAGCGGTTCATTGTGGCCTATACTTAGTTAAATTTAGCTTTATTAAAAAAGGGGGGGGCAGAGGGTGAAAACTCTTCGTAAAAATTTTGATATAACCGATGCTTATGAAATGTTAAAAATAGGTATTCTTGGCATTTGGGCCAGGAATAAAGTGAAGTATTTGTTCTGATATTGATTCACCTTTTCCGTTCTTGGCCAGTAGCGGAAAATCCTTAATGACTTAGGAAAATTTTATTTTTGTTCCTATCCAGATGCCCCTTTTGGGGAGCTGGATTTTCCCCACATTAAAAACCAACCTTGTGTCTAACTCTGCCCTCATGGGTGGGGGCAAGTAAATAGGAATAATCATTAGACGCGACTGACGCAAAGTTCTCTGAATTTCAACATTTCTTTTTTGAAGACCAATTATATTGGTTGACGTCAGACAACATAATATGATAAAAAATTATAAGTAATAAAAATATTTTTATGTTATTTTTTCTTTATCTATATATCATTAAATGGGGAAAGTTTGGGGTTAAAATCAATGTATTATAATGTAATAGAGAAAAGGACATTTAATGTATTATATAATGTAATAGAGAGAAGGATTTAATACTTTTTTGTCAAAAAAAAAAATGGCAGCATCAGACATACGAAAATCAGGACTGGAAAATATGAGTACCAAAACGAAGTAAAGTATTACACTAAAATATAAAAATAATTTATTTACAAAATTGTATTTCATTTCAGTTTAACTCTGCTTCGTTTTTATATAGGTCAGTATTTCCGCTCTCTTAGACTCGATTTTGTAAAAATTATTGTAGCATATTTATAAATTTCAAACGTGTTTTTTGACGAATATATGCGTAATAATAACTAGATTTTAACCCGATATGGTTCTTCATTTAATAACATTAAAAAAACATGTTTCGGATACAAAATTCTGCATCATCCGTCATACTCTCCAGACCTTTCACCTAGAGACTACCACTTTTTCAAGCATCTCAACAACTTTCTGCGTGAGAAATGCTTAAAACCCCTAAGCGATATCAAAAACACCTTCAGCGACTTCATCGCCATCATAACGCAAGATTTTTACATTACTGGACTAAATTTATTTGTTTTGCGTTGACAAAAGTGTATTAATTCTGATGGTGCTTATTTCGATCAATAAATTTTTGATTGAGCCGAGATATATTTATCTGAATTTAAAAGTTAAAAACCGCAAGAACATTTTTTGCGTATCTGATAGAATTAAATGCAACACAAAGCCAACTATTTAAGAAAACAATCACTATGTCCGAAAAAGCTCAATTGGCTTCGTATGAGGTGGCAGGAATTATTGATCTTAAATCGAAGTCTCATATTCTTGCAGAATCATTGATCCTTCCAGCTTGCAAATTAATGATG
Source organism: Euprymna scolopes (assembly GCF_053919585.1). Classification (NCBI taxonomy): domain Eukaryota; kingdom Metazoa; phylum Mollusca; class Cephalopoda; order Sepiida; family Sepiolidae; genus Euprymna; species Euprymna scolopes. Next base: position 138,053,924 of record NC_136483.1, read on the forward strand.
AAAATTATGATAGATAGAGCCGAACAAGAAATTAGCAAGATCCCTCTTTCGAACAATATAATTCAAAGAAGGATTCTTGACGTATCTGATAATATTGCAGAGAATGTAATACCCAAATTTCAAAATAGTTTTTTTGCTCTACAAATCGATGAATCCATTGATATCAATAATCATGTAGAGTTAATTGCATTTATGCATGTCATCGATGTTGATGTCATGATTAATCAATTGCTGCAAACAGTTACCCACGACTACAAAACTTCCAGATATTTTTGATACAATCATAATAAGTCTAGAAAAATATAGATTATCATGGGATTTATGCGTGTGAATATGTACCGATGGAGCACCATCAATGGTTGGTCCTGTTAAAGGTTTCGCATCTTTAGTGGAAAAAGCAGAATCCTAACTCATTGTGTTTTACACAGAGAAAGTTTTAGTTTCAAAGATAAGACAAAATGAACTAAAGGAGGTGCTGATTCAAATGATAAATTTCATAAAAACTCGACCGATGAAGTCCAGAATTTTTGAGTTGCTGTGCAAGGATATGGATTCTCAATATGTTCGTTTACTATTGCACACAGAAGTAAGATGGTTGTCGAAAGGAAAGGTGCTATCTCGCGTAAATGAGCTTCAGCAAGAACTATTTTATTTATTTTATTTTTATAATGAAAAACTTATTGATTTTATCAATACCTGAAAAATGAATTATGGATACCCAAAGAGTACTTAAGCGAAATATTTGGATATTTTAATAGTCTGAACAGCAATATGCAAAGCAGAAATGAAAACATTCTTACGGCAACAAATAAATTAATTACTTTAAGAAGAAAATTGCAATATGGAAGAATAAAATGAAGGTAGACGATTAAAATATGTTTTCATCAGTTCGCAAAACCTGCATTACCGAGATGATTCGCATTATTAGTGAACATTTGACATGTTTAAAAAATAAAACTGAAGAATATTTCCCCTCAAACAGCATTGAAGAATTTGATTTGATTCGCAATCCTATCCTAGATTTTTCGAGTATTAATCTTTCCAATTTTGAGTTAAGTGAACACAAACTGAAGTACACACAACTGCCATTGGACGCCTTTTGGATGTCTGTTGTTTTTTTTTTTACAAGGTAGTCACCACTTATCAAGGCCCGGAAGCCACTCGGGGATAAGGGTTATTGCGTGTACAGTGCGTTAGTTTTGGAGATCTGATAAAGTGTCTTACTTAAGGAGGCGGTTCATCAGGAACTTGTTCACATTGGACTTGAAGATATCCAAGTTGTAGTCAGGTGGGAAACAGGCAAGCGGAACAGAGTTCCACAGGCGTGCACTTCTAAGAAAGAAGCTTTGTTCATGGAATCTACGTTTTGATTTTGGCACAGATAAGGAGTGGGGAAAATTTTTGACAGTGGTTTCAGCTAGACGGGTGTTTTCCGTGAAAGATTGGCGAGGGGGGACCAGAGATTGGAGTTCAGACGAGCACCTGCCATGGTAGTAACGATAAAACAAAGACAGGTTCGCAACGTCTCTCCTGTGAGAGAGAGGTTGGAGGGAAGAGAAAAGGGCATCCCCCACTAGGCCACGAAGCCTATTTTGTAATCTGTCAAGGCAGTATAGGCTATTTTTAGCAGCTCCTGCCCAGATGTGGCAGCAGTACTCCATCCTTGGACATATTTGGCTTTTATACAGATAGAGAATAGCATCAGGGGTGAGATATTTTCTGGGGCGATAGAAGAGTCCTACCATTTTTCCAGCGATCTTGGCAACTGACTTGATGTACGTATACCATTTCAGGTCAGGGGTAAAGGTCAAGTCCAGAAGCTTATCAAAATATGGAGCTTCCCCTAGGCGAGAGCCACCCATATCAATTGATGCCAGATGGGGATCAGAGCGTTGATGATGTAAAGATAGGAACTTGGTTTTAGATGAATTAAAAGTAACCAGACACTTCCTCCCCCACTGAACCACACGCTCAAGATCAGAGGAGGGAGAATCTGAGTGAACTTTGTCATTTACGGCCTTTGATATGTTGCCATAGATGGTCGTGTCATCAGCATATATGTCAACGAATGATTTAAGCATGTGTTTTGGGAGATCATTGATGTATATCAGGAAGAGAGTTGGGCCTAGGATTGATCCCTGAGGGGCTCCAGCATTAATATTGATGGCATCTAATTTCTGCCCATCAACTACTACTCTTATGAGCCTATCAGAGAGAAATGGTTTTATGATTGAGAAAACATTTCCAGTTATACCGTAGCTGAACATCTTGTGAAGTAGGCCCTTATGCCATACCTTATCGAATGCCTTTGATATGTCAAGAGCAATTACCCTAGAAAGGAAGCCTTTGTCAAGAGATTCACTAATCCTATGAGATATAACTGTTAGCACATCTGCGGTAGATCTTGCAGAACAGAAACCATATTTCGTGTCACTAAAAAGGTTATTTCTGCTGAGGTGGTTGACTACTTCTCTATTTAATATGGATTCCAGCAGCTTACTCATAACACACAGGAGACTTATTGGTCTGTACTGAGAGGGAGAGGACTTTTCACTTGAGTTCTTAAATACAGAGCATACTGATGAGGTTTTCCAGGGTGTTGGGAAGCACTTCTCTTTAAGGCAACGCTTAAAGAGTTTTGTAAGTATGGGGGCAAGTTCTAGTTAAAGCTTTTTCAGCACTATAACTGAAATGCCGTCAGGGCCAGTTGCTTTACTGGAATCAAGGTTCTTGATTAGCTTGGCGACATCACACACAGATATTTGTATGTTGCAGAGCGTGTTGTCCATTATAGGAGGAAATACGGGGATGGCCTTCGTCGCATAGGGTAGCATTAGCAGCAAAGTTCTTGGCAAATAGTTTGGCCTTGTCTGATGCTGACGAGATGACCTCAGGTCCATTGATGATATTTGGGATAGAACGCACGCTTCTGTCCAGGATCGTGTTTGCTATTTGCCAAAACTGGTGAGAACTAAGCCGCTGCTCAGCTACTATGGATTTAACGGACTGAGCATATAGCTCTCTTGCATTTTTTATTACTCTTTTGCAGTGGTTGCTGGCAGTCCTGAAAGCAGCTTTAGTCTCAGTGCATCTATTACGTTGGTAGCTATGGAAAAAGTGATTTCTGTGCGCGATGGGGCGATGGAGAGAACCATGTCTGGCTGTTAGGTTTTTGTTGGAATTTTTGGATGGTATGAATCGGTCTATGCCTACAATTAACCATTCGGTCAGGTCTGATACTATGGAGGACACATCTTTTTTAAACATGGAATGCAGGGGTAGATCGGATATAAGTGTACGGAAGCTATCCCTGTCAGCGGTAGAGTATCGGTATACAGTACGATGGAGAGGTACATCTCCAGATATTGCATTTCGTTTATATCTTAACTGATACAACTGCGTGGTCGGAAGATCCCAGAGGAGACAGAACGGAGCTTGAACATAGCTCAGGGAAAGTTGTGAGAAAAAGGTCTAGGAGGCTAGCATACTGACTGGAGGTATCGGGCACTCGGCTGGATTCGTGGATAATCTGGGTGAGGTCATAGGCAATGGCAAAATCATGACAAAACCTCCCCTCATCATCTGTCTTGGAAGAGTGGGTCAGCCATTCCGCATTGTGGACATTGAAGACACCACAAATGTGGATGTTAGCTGAAGGGTGAGCAGACAGGATGTGGTCAATTTTTTTAGATATGCTCTTAAGGATAGTAACTCCACTGTTGTGGGGGCGATAGAGAGCGAATATAAATGCAGTGGTGTAAGCAACCCGGAAGCACATATAAGGTAAATTAGGGTCTTCTCTGGAGATATCCCTACCACAAAGAAAGCCATCTTTAATGTAAGCACATATTCCATGTCCATGGCGATCTTGGGGGTCAGATTTAGATGTCAAGTTAGAGTATCCTTTAATTATGAATTCGTCAAGGGAAGCGGTCGGCCTAATGCCAGTTTCACTTAGGAAGAATATTTGGTTTCGTCACCTGTAATTGGGTTTCAACCTCTGGAAGGTTGGAACGTAGACCACTGATGTTGGAGAAGGAGACATGGTAGTAGGGGTCTACATTGGAGAATGGTGTTCTAGGTTTACACGTGTTATTTTTTCTGGAGGTATTTCATGTTGAGGAATGGGATTTGTGGAACAGGTCGACAGACGTGTTAGAGCAGGACAGAGAGTGAAGATAAGAGAGAAAAGGAGAGGAAGTTTTTTTTTGTTTGTTTTGTTTTTGTGTGTGTGTGTGTGTGTGTGTGTGTGTGTGTGTGTGTGTGTGTGTGTGTGTGTGTGTGTGTGTGTGTGTGTGTGTGTAGCCATGATAAGGTAAAGCCGTAACAATTACCCACTAGTATGGCATCGAGAAGCCCCACTCGAAACTACTGCATGGTCCAGAGTCCATTCACCAAATGGCAATACAGCAGCCCCAGCATTTTGCACCTGCTGATAATTATCTAAACTCGAATGTAAATTAATATTAAGCCGATTTTACAAATTGATAATAGTTAATTATTGGATTTTAATTAATTATAAGATGCAACTCTAATGATTTAAACTCGATAGATAACGACAAACTTCCACCCATAATATGGGAGGAGAGATTATCATCAAAAGTGTCCTGAATTGTTAACTTAGCACCGGACTTAATACTTAGATATAAATAAGTCACTTGTCCCCATTCCCCTCCTCCTCCCCCCCCCCCGTTGTTTTTTTTTTTTTTTTTTTAATGGAGAGTATGGAGAGTAGATAATACAGTGGATGTGTTATCGGCAGCTCCAGTAACTCTCGCTTCTCCTATTTTGTCATTCAGTCCTCTTTCAATGAGTGATTTTTCTGACAAAGGGTGAAGAAAAAGCTGCTTAAAGGTCGGTAGTACTTGGTGACCAGTAGTTTGAGATGTCGGAAATTTTTCTGTCTCTGTCTGTCCTTGTGGCCATGTCATTAGTAAGGGTGCTGGAGGTAAACGTTTTGTCTGGGCTGACGTTATCCGCCTGAACCTTGGATTAACCACTAAGGAGGCTGTCCTTTCAGCAGGCGCAAAGTACTGGGACTGCTCTATTGCCATTTGGTGAGTGGATCTGGACCATGCGGTAGTCTCTGGTTGGGCCTCTCGATGCCATACTAGTGGGTAATTGTTACGGCTTTACCTTTTCGTGTGCTACAAAAAAAATTTTCCTGTCTTTTTCTCTCTTACTTTCCTTCTCTGTACTGCTCTAACCAAGTATGCCGACCTATTCCACAAACCCCAAAACCTCAACATGAAATATCTCCAGAATAAAAACTCGATTAAACCTAGAACCCCATCTTCCAACGTAAACCCCTACTACCAGGTCTCCTTCTCCAACATCAGGGGTCTACGTTCCAACCTTCCAGAGGTTGATACCCAATTACAGGAGACGAAACCGGACATATTATTTCTAAGTGAAACTGGAATAGGGCCGACCACTTCCCTAAATGAGTTCATAATTAACGGATACTCAAATTTAACAGCTAAATCTGACACCCAAGATCGCCATGGGCATGGAATATGTGCCTACATTAAAGATGGCTTCCCGTGTGGCAGGGATATCTCTAGAGAAGATCCTAATTTACCCTATATGTGCTTCAGGGTTGCACTTGCTAACACCACTGCATTTATATTTGCCCTCTATAGGCCCCACAACAGCGGAGTTACTATCCTTAAGAGCATATCTGAGAAAATAGACCACATACTCTCTTCACATCCCTCGGCTAACATCCACATCTGTGGTGACTTCAACGTCCATAACGTGGAATGGCTGACCTATTCAAATAAGACAGATGATGAGGGGAGGTTTTGTCATGATTTTGCCATTGCTTATGACCTCAGATTGTTCGCGAACCCACCCGTGTGCCCGATACCTCCAGTCAATATGCAAGCCTCTTAGACCTTTTTCTCTCAACTTCCCCTGAGCTATGTTCATGTTCCGTTCTTTCTCCTCTAGGATCCTCCGACCACTCCGTCGTATCAGTTAAGATAAAAACGAAATGTAAGAAGCCCCCAGACGTACCCCTCCACCGTACTGTATAGTGATACTCTATGGCTGACTGGGATAGCTTCCGTACATTCATATCTGATTTACCTCTGCATGTTTAAAAAGGAAGTGTCCTCTATAGTATCAGACCTGACCGAATGGTTAATTGTAGGCATAGACCAATTCATACCATCTAAAAAATTCCAACAAAAACCTAACAGCCAGACATGGTTCTCCCAAGAATGTGCTGCTGCTATCGCGCACAGAAATCACTTTTTCCATAGCTACCGACGTAATAGATGCACTGAGACTAAAGCTGCTTTCAGGTCTGCCAGCAACCACTGTAAAAGAGTAATAAAAAATGCAAGAGAGCTATATGCCCAGTCTGTTAAATCCAAGGTAGCTGATCAGCAGCTTGGATCCCACCAGTTTTGGCAAATAACAAATAGGATCCTGAACAGAAGTGTGCGTTCTATCCCAACAATTATCAATTGACCAGAGGTCATCTCGTCAGCATCAGATAAGGCCAAACTATTTGCAAAGAACTTTGCAGCTAATTCTACTCTATGCGACGAAGGCCATCAACTCCCCATATTTCCTCCTATTACACATAACAAGCTAGGTAACATACAAATATCCGTGCATGAGGTCGCCAAGCTAATAAAGAACCTAGATTCCAGTAAAGCAACTGGCCCTGATGGCATCCCAATTATAGTGTTAAAAAGGCTTCAACACGAAGTTGCTCCCATACTTACGAAACTATTTAAGCGCTGCCTTAAGGAGAAGTGCTTTCCGACTCCCTGGAAGACCTCATCAGTTTGCCCTGTATTTAAGAATTTAGGTTATAAGTCATCTCCCTCTCAATACAGACCTATTACAGACCTATAAGTCTCCTGTGTGTTATGAGTAAGTTGCTGGAATCCATATTAAATAGAGAAATAGTCAACCACCTCAGCAGGAATAACCTTCTTTATGGTTTCCGCTCTGCAAGATCTACCGCAGATGTGCTGACGATTATATCCCACAAGATTAGTGAATTTCTTGACAAAGGCTTCCTTTCTAGGGCAATTGCTCTTGACATATCAAAAGCCTTCGACAAGGTATGGCATAAGGGTCTACTTCACAAATTTCCAGCTTCGGTATAACTGGAAATGTTTTCTCAATCATTAAATCATTTCTCTCCGATAGGCTCATAAGAGTAGTGGTAGATGGACAAAAATCGGAGGCCTGCAATATAAATGCTGGAGTCCCTCAGGGGGCAATCCTGGGCCCAACTCTCTTCCTGATCTACATCAATGATCTCCCTAAACACATACTTAAATCATTCGTTGACATCTATGCTGATGACACGACCATCTACGGCAACACATCAAAAGCTGTAAATGACAAAGTTCTCTCTGATTCTCTCTCCTCTGATCTCGAGCACGTAGTTCAGTGGGGGAAGATATGGCTGGTTACCTTTAATGCATCCAAAATCAAACTCCTATCCTTACATCATCAACGCTCTGATGCCCATCTGGCATCAATTGTGATGGATGGCTCTCGTCTGGGTGAGGCCCCGTGTTTTGACAAGCTTCTGGGTTTGACCTTTACTCCTGATCTGAAATGGAACACGTACATCAAGTCTGTTGCCAAGGTTGCTGGAAAGATGGTGGGATCCTTCTACCGCTCCAGAAGATATCTCACTACTGATGCAATTCTCTATCTATATAAAAGCCAAGTACGTCCAAGGATGGAATACTGTTGCCATATCTGGGCAGGAGCTGCTAAAAACAGCCTATCCTGCCTTGACAGAGGACAAAATAGACTTCGTGGCTTAGTGGGGGATGCCCTTTTCTCTACCCTGCAACCTCTCTCCCACAGAAGAGACGTTGCGAGCCTGTCCTTGTTTTATCGTTATTTCCATGGCAGATGCTCGTCTGAACTCCAATCTCTGGTCCCCCCTCGCCAATCTTTCACGATAAACACCCGTCTAGCTGAATCCACTGTGAAAAATTTCCCCCACTCTATATCTGTGCCTAAATCAAAACGCGGATTCCATGAACAAAGCTTCTTTCTTAGAAGTGCACGCCTGTGGAACTCTGTTCCGTCTGCCTGCTTCCCTCCGGACTACAACTTGGATGTGTTCAAGTCCAATGTTAACAAATTCCTAATGAACCGCCTCCTTAAGTAAACACTTCAGCAAATCTCCACACTAACGTAATGTACTTGCAATAACCCTTATCCCCGAGTGGCTTCCGGGCCTTGATAGGTGGTGATCACTGTGTAAAAAAAAAAAAGGACGGCCTCCTTAGTGGTTAATTCAAGGTTCGGGTCCTTGACTATCAGGCGGATAACGCCAGACCAGATGAAACGTTTACCTCCAGCACCCTTACTAATGACATGGCCACAAGGATAGACATAGGAACAGAAAATTTCCAACATCTCAGGCTGTCGTCCTATAGAGCAGCTTTTTCTTCACCCTTTGTCAGAAACATCACTCATTGGAAATGAGAACTGAGGGACAAATAAGAGGAAGCGAGAGTAACGCGAACTGCCGATAACGAATCCACAATGCGTTGTCTAAGTTCGTCGCTTTAATTTGAAATTTAAGATATTTGAAGATAAATTACCCTCCCATGATTACGATTGAGAAGATGTAATAAATATAGGTTACTGTAATTTCCATTTAAGAGTTCATTTTTTCCTTGTTCCCAAGAGACACTTCAAACAAAGAAATTATGACAATTTATCACTGAAATAATTTTAAAGATACCCGTCCCGAGTTTCCACGTGTTCAGAGATTCATTAAACTGGTTTCTTTCTTCTTTGCCAAAAGGCATCTATTACGTTGGAAAGTTTTTCACTCACTGACACTTGTCATTCGAGTTTCGCTGCTATAGTGGAAGTGGGAGAATTGGTTATGGTGGGAGGGATCTTTTCGTTTATATTTATAGAGAGAGTAAAGCATTAATCCTAATTTTTTTTCCTCGGGGTGGGGGTGAATATTCTAGACATTTTGCATTTAACGTCCGACTGAAATAAAATATATTAGACAAAATTAATTCAAATAAACAGTATAATAACATTAATCCTAAAATTTTTTCCTCGAGGGGGGGATATTCTAGACATTTTTCATTTAACTTCTGTTATAGAAAAGTATCCAACTCTATGTAAAAAAAAGCCATCAAATCTTACTGCAGTTCTCAACTTCGTACCCACGTGAACTGAGATTTTCTTACCTAAACAACATTAAAAAAAAAAATTTTAAATTGAAGAAGAGTGAAGAGTATTCCCTCTCACATTCGTCCACATATGGCAGCAGTAGTAAAGAAGCACCAGACACAACTGTTCCACTGACATTCACCTTATTATTCTATACTGAATACAGGATATGTTTTATTCATGTGAATAAAAATTTTCATTATATAATAGTCTTTATTATTATTATTATTATTATTATTATTATTATTATTATTATTATTATTATTATTATTATTATTATTTAATTGCAAAAAACTTTATGAATGGAAAATATTCATTTTTTGTGATAGGTGTGCCACGAAAATTTAAAGATCTCAATAGTATGCCGCGATGTAAAAAAGGTTGGGAAGTACTGCCATAGGTTGCGGTGTCGTTTGCATAAATGTCTGCGAATGAATGTGATTTGGAAGATCATTCATAAAGATTAGGAAGAGAAAGTTTGGCCCAGGATGGAACCTTGAGGGACGCTAGCTTTAATACAATAAGTTTATGATTTCTGCCCATTAACGACTAATCTTATAAACCTATCAGAGAGGAAGGATTTTATATCCGAGAGGACATTTCCAGCTGTTTCATAGCTGGTGATCTTGTGAAGTAGACCTTTATGCCATATTCTCTCAAAAGCCTTTTATATGTCAAGAGCTATTGCTCTAGAAATGAAGCTCCTGTCGGGAGATTCACTAATCCTCTATGATATTACAGTTAGTACATCTGCTGTAGATATCGCAGAACGGAAATCATATTGCATGACACTGAGCAAGTTATTTTGCTGAGGTGATTGACCAGTTCTCTGTTTAACACAGATTCCAGTTACTTACTCATGATGCACAAGAGACTGATTGGTCTGTACTGAGAGGGAGATGAACGATCTCCGAAATTTTGAAATATGTGGCAAACTGACGAAGTTTTCCAGGGTTTCGGATAGCATTTCTCCTTAAGGCAACAGTTAAACAGCTTTGTAAGTATGGGAGCAATCTGAGTTAAGCTTTTTGAGCACTATGACTAGCATACTGTCGGGGCCAGTTGCTTTACTGGAATCAAGGTTTTTGATAAGCTTGGCAGCAGAACGTACATATATTTGTATGCCGCATAGTGTGTGTTCATATGGGGAGGGGGATAGGCGGCTCTGGTCGCAAAGGGTAGAAATTGCTGCAAAGTTCTTAGCAAATAATTTTGCTTCGTCAGATTCTGACGAAATTACCTCAGGTGCATTGATAATGGTAGGGATAAAGGACACGATTCTGTTCAGGACCTTGTTTGTTATTCGCCAAAAGCTGGTGGGAATCAAGCCGCTGCTCAGCTACTTTAAACTTGACGTACTGAGAATACGAACCTCTTGCATTCTTTATTACATTTTACAATGGTTGCTGTCAGTTCTAAAGGTGGCTTTAGTTTCACAACATCTATTACGTTAGAAGCAATGGAAATAGTGATTTCTGTACGCAATGGTAGTGGGGTGAACCACAGCTGGCTGTGGAGCGTTTGCTGGAATTTCTTGGAGGGTATGAAGCGGTCTACAGTTAACTATTCAGTCCGATCAGATACTATAGAGGCCAGGTTCTTTTTAAACATGGAGTGCAGAGGTCTATCTGATATAAACGTTCGGAAGCTATCCCAATCAGTCATAAAGTATCTATATACAGTGCGATAAAGATATCCTTCTGAGGACTTATTACATCTTGATTTTATCTTGACAGAGATAACTGAGTGACCGGAAGATCCCAATAGAAACAGAACGAAAAGTTGTAAGAAAAAGGTCAATGAGACTTGCACATTGTCTATCGGAGTCGGACATACAGGGGGGTTCGTGAATCATTTGTGTTAGGTCATAAGCAATCGAGAAATCATTACAGTATCTCTCCGCATCATCCGTCTTGTTTGAGTGTCATTCAACATTGCGAACATTGGAGTCTATGAGATACGTGGGTATTAACCGAAATCTATGAGATACGTGGGTATTAACCGAAGTCTATGAGATACGTGGGTATTAACCGATGGATGAGTAGACAGAATGAGGTCAATTTTCTCAGAGATACTCTCAGTGATAGTAACTCCGCTGTTACGGGGACGGTATAGGGCAAATATGAAGGTGGTGCTGTGAGCAAGTGATACTCTGAAGCTCATATAAGGCAATTATGATCTTATCTCAGAATGTTCCTACCACATGGAAAGCCATCTCTAATGTAGGAACATGTTCCATGCCCATGATGATTTGGGGGTCAGATTTTGATGTCAAGTTTGATTATCTTTTAATCGCGAACTAATCTAGAGAAACAGTCAGTCCAATGCTAGTTTCGCACAGGAACAATAAGTCAGGTTTAGTCTCATGTAATTGGATTTAAATATCTGGAAGGTTGGAACGTAGACCCCTGATGTTAGAGAAAGAGACCTGGTAGTGAGAGTCTACTTTGGAGTTCTGGATTTAATCTTGATTTGTTTCTTGAGATTTTTTTTTTTTTTTTTGCATAAGAAATAATATATGAGATATGTGGAAAAGCTCGGCAGAGTTGTTAGAATATAGGAAAAAAAGAAATGAACGAAGAATGATTTTTGCGGCCATATAGAGGAAAAGCCGTAATAATTACCCACTAATATGGCATCGAAATCCCCCACCAGAAGTTACTGCATGGTCCAGAATCCATTCACCAAATAGCAATACAGCACCCCAGTACTTTGCACCTGCTGATAGGACGGCTGACTTGGTGGTTAATCCAGGGTTTGAGTCCTTAACTATCAGGCGGATAACGTCAGCCCAGGTAAAACGTTTACCTCCAGCACCCTTATTAGTGACATGGTTACAAGGACAGAAATAGGAGAAAATAAGGATATCTCAAGCGACTGCTCAGGAAAAACACTGCCGACTATGTGTACAACTATTTTCTTCATTTTTTGTCAGAAACATTGCTCATTGTAAACGAGGATTGAAAGATAGAATAGAAGAATCGAAAGTTACGAGGCTGATGAGAATGCATTCACAATGCGTTTTCTACTCTCCATTGAAAAAAAAGACAAACAAAATACACAACTAAGTATTGTACTTAATACAGGGTTGGGCCAAAATAAGGGCCCTATCTTTAAATTTGAATAACTTCCACAAAATAAAAGTTAAACTCACCAAACTTTATGTGTGTGTAGACTGACCTTTCCGAGATTTTTTTGAAATAAACAAAACAAATTTTGGCCGAAAAACACTTCTTAAAACTTACATGAATATATGAATTTTTAAAAATAGGACCCTTATTTTGGCCCACCCTGTATAAGTTCAAACAAGTCTTTTTTAGAGGATAATATATGAATAGGTTTCCTTCTCACTATGGATCTATTAATGGGAAAGGCACAAGATGGATAACGGATTATCTTTCATGTTTATTTCAGTGAAAAAGGCCTGCAGGGTTTATAATCAATTGTGAGAATACGAGTGTCATGTTATACGGTAAACAAAAAACAAAATAATGAGTTCAGAAGGCATATATTCATAAAAAGGTGTTTTTATATGTTTAAAATGGAATGTTTACAGCGATAGGAAAAACATAGAATGTTCGTGAATATTTTTTAAGTTCTTGTAAAAACAAGGGGAATTCATTAACTGAGACGGTGAAGAGGTCTTAATCGATTAATTAAAGGTTATGAGCGTCAAGGGTCAGGAAAATCGTTTGAGTCAATGTTCATTTGATTTCGTATTAGTAAAAAGTTCAGTGAAAAAGATTAAAAATATTTCAATAAAATTTATACAGATTGGCAGACGATAATAAGTGTGTGTGTGTGTGAGAGAGAGGGAGAGAAAGAGAGAGAGAGAGAGAGAGAGAGAGAGAGAGAGAGGGGGGGGCATGGAGGGAAGCGTCCACAGGGTGGCACCCAGCAACACCGATCCGTAGACTCGGATTAACTGGGTTCGACTGGTTCATTGCAGAAAAAAATGGGTTTTTTTAAGGATTTATGTGACTCCCAGAAATACCATTTCAAATTAATTCAAAAATATAATTATTTGTTTTTATTCACAATAGTGTATGCGCAGACGACATGAGCACAAATGCGTTTACGCATTTTAATTTTGTACGTCGATGTGTAAACATAAATTTGCGAAGCGGTAGCGAGCCGGCGAAGCCAGCTAGTAATTTATATTGCTTGAAGTAAGCATCTGTTTGAAAGTAGGTGTACATCACTTCCGACTGATGGTTTATCTTATTACAATAACATATACATAGAAATGCATTTATATTGACTAGGCTATCAACGGTGATATAACTGAGATTTTTTCCCTATTTTCTATTGCTTGAAGATGTTATCGTTTTTCTTCCTTCCGTGTTTTCTTGTCTCCATCTTGTTAACGGTCTGCGTATTTGTTTTGTTTGCTTCTTTTTTTTTTCTTTTTTTTTTTTTTTTTTCTTAATTTACTTATACGACGTTTTATGGGAATCGTATTGCCTCGAAAGGTTCTTTATAATGTTACGTTTATGTTGTTGTCCTTCTTTTTTTCTTTTCCATTCGCTTTCAGTCTGATGTATTTATTGCAATCAATTTCTTTCTTTTGCATCCGCTTTGCCTCCCCCTTTTACTTCTGTTTATGAGATGCGTCTTGACATCCTTATAATAGAGAGTTTGGTCCTCTTTACGTGCCTCTCCACTAGGGCAATGTTTGACATAAGGTCAGTTTTTTATGTGAGATATATGCAGCTGCCCCAAAACAGCACTCTGGATAGGACAAAAAATAAAAATTACCCCAACTAAAAAAGATACCTCCTTCTCCGCTTTTTCCTTCTCTCCTCTTCCGACTGAAGAGACAATGGCTACTACCTTTCATCGGTCGACGGCTCCATCACGCCGCGGTTTTACATACTATCCCCGTCGCTAAATGCAAATGTTGGATTTTTGCACCTTACTGTAGGTTATTCCAAACATATTTGTGTTGGTTCCATCGGTTCGTCAGTCTGTCACGCTTGTTCTAAATAGATTGTTTTGTCTGTAGGCGGTGGTCTGTCATAATTAAGTTTTAAACAACATTTCATCAATCTGTCATGCTTACGTTTGAAACATAATTTTAAAAGTGGCCCACGTATATTGTTTTTTCTGTTGCCGCAGGCACCCTGTGCATATTCAGCCGGCTTCCTCCGAATGCGAAGTTTTTTAGGAAATGTCAAATTCACAATCGGCTTCCAGTCTCACATGTATCTCACCCAGGTGAGATAATTTTAACAACGTTAGTTTCGCATTTTATTTATTTATTTATTTATTTATTTATTTGGTGTCGCCCTCCTCAAATATACAGCGCTTGGTATTCTCAAATGGCCACCTGTCTGATACTAACCATGCTTAATGTGTCTTACAATCGATAATTTAACAAGAACCTATGTTTCGAATTGACTTTGGAGTTGCTGTTTGTCTATAAGACGCTATGTCCGTTGTTCGATCTGTCAAGCTTGAGTTTGAAATCTCATTTTCATCGCTAACAGCTCAAATTGAATGGCCGTATCTTGCTTCCCTAAATGATCACTTAGGTTCAACGTCGCAAATTGAATGGATGCATCTTAAGTAAATCTGTTTTTGTCGATAATCGCCTGCCCTCTATTTCAAAATGTCATATTTTATGCCCCCTTCAGCCTCTTATTTCAATCAAGCTGCGTCTTTCTTATACACTGTTAACATACAAGAAGAAAAAAAAAAACGACAAACTTTCCGTCGAGTAAATTTATATATTGGCTTGAAAAACTTGGTAGACGCAATAAATAACATTATATTCTTACGAAATCTCTTTTTTATATTCGCTTGTCGCGCAGAAGACATATAACTAGAAGATGGTCGATCTAGGAGTTATGGTCAGACTTCAAGATGGCGGACATGACAAAAACTTCCTCGCCGCGAACTACAGCGTGTTTTTCTTTTCACTCTTTTTCATCCAAAACAATGCATATTGCCACTTAAACACAAGGGGCTACTATTTGAGATCATGTCTAACAGGAAACTGTGGGGAGTTGAGCAGCAAGATTTCTGTTCATATTAAATTTAGCCTAGTACAGTCAGGAAAGTAGGAAACTGGGAGGAAATTCCAAAGTCTAACAACCCGAAGGAACTAACTATTAGAGTACAAGACCTTTCGGCGTCTAGGAACCTCAACATTGAAGAGGTTTGATTTTTCTGCTTGTCAGGTTAGTCGGGAGTATGTACGCCGAGGGGTCACAAGTACTATGAGTTCATAAAAGCACATTCCATTTAAGTACTTGTAAAACAGGCACCAGAATGCAACATTGCGTCGATGGGACAGAGGTTGAAGCTTGGCCGATAGTGTGGTACCTATTAGATTTGAAACTCCTTTAAGACCTTTACTAATAGTGTTATATAGAGCACTGTCGAGGAATGCCAAGTAACCTGAATTATTATTAATATTATTATCATTTTTGTTGGTGATAGGAAAATAGAATGTTTAGAAAATGAGTATCAGGAATGCTTGCGAGGGATTTTTATTTGATAGAATGGAATTTTATTTTGATAATTATGTTTTCCCTTGGAATAGGAATCAATTTTTTTGCCAGTTTGGAATGTGGGAATAATAACAAATGGATTATGTGAAAACTATCAAGTGATGACGTAATGAATTAGAAAGATAGTTTTAGATGTAGATGTGGAGTTTAGTTAGTTTAGAGAAGAGTCGAGTATCGGCCTTTGGCCGTGCTGGATATGGAATGATGTAATTCAATCAATACGAGTTTGGGGGAGGCGCGTAAAGATTTAAATAACGGTGAAACTGCATCCCCTACAAAATAATTGAAGAATTAAAGATTAGGAAATTACTGACTTTGTCCAGTGTTGTTAAGAAGAGATGACACGGTGACAAAAGGTATGCTGTTTATGCATATATAAAACACCCCCTCACTCAAAGGGACACAAACGATATATTATATACACCTGAACGTTTTTTCTTACGCATACATGTAAAGACACTGCAAGTTATTTGATACATACACGATTTATACGCCCCATGTTATATAAATCAATATGCAACAATAGTGACATACTAAAGGTAGATGCACCAGCCCAATAATGGCAACAATACGCCATATCTACAGACGTGCAATACAACTCTTTTATTCGAACGCTACAATATCCAAATTTGTCTATTTGGCCAAAGAAAAATATCACTTTAATATAAAGCACAAACAGGCCTATAGTGTCTCTGAAGAAAGAAGAAAAAAGAGGTCACGTGGCCAGTTCCTTACGAAATGTAAAGTAGAACCTTGTACCAAACCGCATCAAAGGCCTTTGGTATGTCAAGAGCTATTGCTCTATAAACGAAGCAACCCGTCCATATGTTCACTGGTCCTGTGTGTTATTACAGTCAGCACAGCAGTTGTTGATCGCGTAGGACGAAATCCATATTGCGTGTCACTGTGTAGGTTGTTTTTTTTTTTGTTTTTTTTTTTTGCTGACGTGGTTGATATCTTGTTGCTTTGTAACAGATAACAAAACATGAGCAAATTTTCTTTCCAAAACACAATGCCACGGGGCTGCTTACCAGCTGACTACAACATAGTCGTTTCAAGTCCAATGTTAACAAATTCTTGTAGAGTCGTCCTTTTAAATAACCACATTCCGCCCAGTTTACAACCATCTTTTACTAATCTTAACGGAGTTGTTCATCTGATAAATTCATTAAACCCTTCGTCCTCCAATCGCTTTTAGGTCTTTATAAGCGGTAGCTAGTTGTGCATAAAAATCTAAATCACTTAAGCTCAGTCATATTTTTACACGATTACTAGACTATATATGACCCGCTGGGTCACAACCATTACCACTATTTGCCCCACTTTTATTTCTTTGGAAAATTCGTAAACTGTGATATATTTGTACAGATATTTGTACAGATATTTCTACAGATATTCTTTTTGCATGATTAAAACTAAGAAGTGACTTTACTTATACATTATCACTAGCAAAAAGATGCTTACGTCGGCCGCATATTTTTGCTAGACTGGAAGGATGACGTCATGATAAAAAGCATATGAGGTGCCTTCAATAAGTTTCCAGACATTTTTTCAAATGCACAGTTGTCGTTCATTATTGGACAAAACTTATGGTGACAATCCCCATGCGCAATTGTCGCTCGTCATTGGCAAAAATGATGGTGACTATCCCAATGCACAGTTGTCGTTCATCATTGGAAAAAATGATGGTGAAAACCCCCGTGTACAGTATTCATTCATCATTCGCAAAAATGATGGTGACTATCTCCATGCATAGTTGTTCAACATTGGCAAAAATAATGGTGAACATTCCAATGCACAGTTGTCGTTCATTATTGGACAAAAATAATGGTGACAATCCCCATGCGCAATTGTCGCTCATCAATGGCAAAAATGATGGTGACTATCCCAATGCACAGTTGTCGTTCATCATTGGAAAAAATGATGGTGAAAACCCCCGTGTACAGTATTCATTCATCATTCGCAAAAATGATGGTGACTATCTCCATGCATAGTGGTTCAACATTGGCAAAAATAATGGTGAACATTCCAATGCACAGTTGTCGTTCATTATTGGACAAAAATAATGGTGACTATCCCCATGCGCAATTGTCGCTCATCATTGGCAAAAATGATCGTGACTATCCCAATGCACAGTTGTCGTTCATCATTGGAAAAAAATGATGGTGAAAACCCCCGTGTACAGTATTCATTAATCATTCGCAAAAATGATGGTGACTATCTCCATGCATAGT
This sequence comes from Euprymna scolopes, assembly GCF_053919585.1. NCBI lineage: Eukaryota > Metazoa > Mollusca > Cephalopoda > Sepiida > Sepiolidae > Euprymna > Euprymna scolopes. The sequence goes on from NC_136483.1 coordinate 138,071,859, forward strand.
TGTTCAACATTGGCAAAAATAATGGTGAACATTCCAATGCACAGTTGTCGTTCATTATTGGACAAAAATAATGGTGACAATCCCCATGCGCAATTGTCGCTCATCAATGGCAAAAATGATGGTGACTATCCCAATGCACAGTTGTCGTTCATCATTGGAAAAAATGATGGTGAAAACCCCCGTGTACAGTATTCATTCATCATTCGCAAAAATGATGGTGACTATCTCCATGCATAGTTGTTCAACATTGGCAAAAATAATGGTGAACATTCCAATGCACAGTTGTCGTTCATTATTGGACAAAAATAATGGTGACTATCCCCATGCGCAATTGTCGCTCATCATTGGCAAAAATGATGGTGACTATCCCAATGCACAGTTGTCGTTCATCATTGGAAAAAATGATGGTGAAAACCCCCATGTACAGTATTCATTCATCATTCGCAAAAATGATGGTGACTATCTCCATGCATAGTTGTTCAACATTGGCAAAAATAATGGTGAACATTCCAATGCACAGTTGTCGTTCATTATTGGACAAAAATAATGGTGACAATCCCCATGCGCAATTGTCGCTCATCAATGGCAAAAATGATGGTTACTATCCCAATGCACAGTTGTCGTTCATCATTGGAAAAAATGATGGTGAAAACCCCCGTGTACAGTATTCATTCATCATTCGCAAAAATGATGGTGACTATCTCCATGCATAGTTGTTCAACATTGGCAAAAATAATGGTGAACATTCCAATGCACAGTTGTCGTTCATTATTGGACAAAAATAATGGTGACAATCCCCATGCGCAATTGTCGCTCATCATTGGCAAAAATGATGGTGACTATCCCGATGCACAGTTGTCGTTCATCATTGGAAAAAATGATGGTGAAAACCCCCATGTACAGTATCCATTCATCATTCGCAAAAATGATGGTGACTATCTCCATGCATAGTTGTTCAACATTGGCAAAAATAATGGTGAACATTCCAATGCACAGTTGTCGTTCATTATTGGACAAAAATAATGGTGACAATCCCCATGCGCAATTGTCGCTCATCAATGGCAAAAATGATGGTGACTATCCCAATGCACAGTTGTCGTTCATCATTGGAAAAAATGATGGTGAAAACCCCCGTGTACAGTATTCATTCATCATTCGCAAAAATGATGGTGACTATCTCCATGCATAGTTGTTCAACATTGGCAAAAATAATGGTGAACATTCCAATGCACAGTTGTCGTTCATTATTGGACAAAAATAATGGTGACTATCCCCATGCGCAATTGTCGCTCATCATTGGCAAAAATGATGGTGACTATCCCAATGCACAGTTGTCGTTCATCATTGGAAAAAAATGATGGTGAAAACCCCCGTGTACAGTATTCATTCATCATTCGCAAAAATGATGGTGACTATCTCCATGCATAGTTGTTCAACATTGGCAAAAATAATGGTGAACATTCCAATGCACAGTTGTCGTTCATTATTGGACAAAAATAATGGTGACAATCCCCATGCGCAATTGTCGCTCATCAATGGCAAAAATGATGGTGACTATCCCAATGCACAGTTGTCGTTCATCATTGGAAAAAATGATGGTGAAAACCCCCGTGTACAGTATTCATTCATCATTCGCAAAAATGATGGTGACTATCTCCATGCATAGTTGTTCAACATTGGCAAAAATAATGGTGAACATTCCAATGCACAGTTGTCGTTCATTATTGGACAAAAATAATGGTGACAATCCCCATGCGCAATTGTTGTTCATCAATGGCAAAAATGATGGTGACTATCCCAATGCACAGTTGTCGTTCATCATTGGAAAAAATGATGGTGAAAACCCCCGTGTACAGTATTCATTCATCATTCGCAAAAATGATGGTGACTATCTCCATGCATAGTTGTTCAACATTGGCAAAAATAATGGTGAACATTCCAATGCACAGTTGTCGTTCATTATTGGACAAAAATAATGGTGACAATCCCCATGCGCAATTGTCGCTCATCAATGGCAAAAATGATGGTGACTATCCCAATGCACAGTTGTCGTTCATCATTGGAAAAAATGATGGTGAAAACCCCCGTGTACAGTATTCATTCATCATTCGCAAAAATGATGGTGACTATCTCCATGCATAGTTGTTCAACATTGGCAAAAATAATGGTGAACATTCCAATGCACAGTTGTCGTTCATTATTGGACAAAAATAATGGTGACTATCCCCATGCGCAATTGTCGCTCATCATTGGCAAAAATGATGGTGACTATCCCAATGCACAGTTGTCGTTCATCATTGGAAAAAAATGATGGTGAAAACCCCCGTGTACAGTATTCATTCATCATTCGCAAAAATGATGGTGACTATCTCCATGCATAGTTGTTCAACATTGGCAAAAATAATGGTGAACATTCCAATGCACAGTTGTCGTTCATTATTGGACAAAAATAATGGTGACAATCCCCATGCGCAATTGTCGCTCATCAATGGCAAAAATGATGGTGACTATCCCAATGCACAGTTGTCGTTCATCATTGGAAAAAATGATGGTGAAAACCCCCGTGTACAGTATTCATTCATCATTCGCAAAAATGATGGTGACTATCTCCATGCATAGTTGTTCAACATTGGCAAAAATAATGGTGAACATTCCAATGCACAGTTGTCGTTCATTATTGGACAAAAATAATGGTGACAATCCCCATGCGCAATTGTCGCTCATCAATGGCAAAAATGATGGTGACTATCCCAATGCACAGTTGTCGTTCATCATTGGAAAAAATGATGGTGAAAACCCCCGTGTACAGTATTCATTCATCATTCGCAAAAATGATGGTGACTATCTCCATGCATAGTTGTTCAACATTGGCAAAAATAATGGTGAACATTCCAATGCACAGTTGTCGTTCATTATTGGACAAAAATAATGGTGACAATCCCCATGCGCAATTGTCGCTCATCAATGGCAAAAATGATGGTGACTATCCCAATGCACAGTTGTCGTTAATCATTGGAAAAAATGATGGTGAAAACCCCCGTGTACAGTATTCATTCATCATTCGCAAAAATGATGGTGACTATCTCCATGCATAGTTGTTCAACATTGGCAAAAATAATGGTGAACATTCCAATGCACAGTTGTCGTTCATTATTGGACAAAAATAATGGTGACAATCCCCATGCGCAATTGTCGCTCATCAATGGCAAAAATGATGGTGACTATCCCAATGCACAGTTGTCGTTCATCATTGGAAAAAATGATGGTGAAAACCCCCATGTACAGTATCCATTCATCATTCGCAAAAATGATGGTGACTATCTCCATGCATAGTTGTTCAACATTGGCAAAAATAATGGTGAACATTCCAATGCACAGTTGTCGTTCATTATTGGACAAAAATAATGGTGACAATCCCCATGCGCAATTGTCGCTCATCAATGGCAAAAATGATGGTGACTATCCCATGCGCAATTTTCTTTCATCATTGGCAAAAATGATAGTGACTATACCCATGCGGAGTTGTTGTTCATCATTGCCAAAACTGATGGTATTTATCTCCATGCACAGTTCTCGCTCATCATTGGACTAAATGATCGTGACTATCCCCATGCACAGTTTTCGTTCATCATTGGCAAAAATAATGGTGACTATTCCCATGCACAGTTGTCGTTCATCATTGGCAAAAATAATGGTGACTATTCCCATGAACAGTTGTCGTTCATCATTGGTAAAAGTGATGGTGACTATCTCCATGCACAGTTGTCGTCCATCATTCGCTAAAATTATGGTGACTATCTTCATGCACAGTTGTCGTTCATCATTAGCAAAAATGATCGTGACTATCTTCATGGACAGTTGTCGTTCATGATTGCCGAAAATGATGGTGATATTCTTATGCACAGACCCTGATAATCATTTATGCACTAAATCGATTCTTATGATTAAAGGATTTATAGGATTTCAATACCACTAATTTATGAGATGTCTTATCGATATTATTGTTAAATGCATTTCGTACTAGACAAAATAATAATAAGAACAATAAGATGAATTACATTCTATATATTAATACGATATTGTGTGTTATTGTGTTTGCCACGCTACCATTTTTTTCTTTTGGGTGACTCTTGTTTTATTGCTATGACCTTCTATTTCTTGCAATAAATAATGTTACAAAAATTTCTTCATATTTTTTGGTTTCAGTCTCAATTATTGTCAAGCATTTTTTTTTATAAATAATTTTTTAAAGAATTCTTCATAAATTTTGGTTTTGGTTTCGACTTAAGCTGATGTGACCAAATCATATAGATATATTTTTATTTTTGAAATCACAACTTTCTCATATATAAGAATCGATAAAAAAACATTACTCTGTAATAATCTGTACGAAATCTGCATAAATTAAAATATCATATTTAAGCGTATTTTACGACCGGGCTACGCCGGGCACCTCTGCTAGCTTAGTTACATACTTCTGCAGCTTTAGCAAAAGAACTACAATAATATTAGGGTGTCTCCATTTATGCTGAACATCCACAGAATGCCGACATCAATATATTATATATGAAAGAGTCTGCTGTGGAATTTTCACAGGTCCCGCTAGTAGCAATAATTCCGCGAAGAATAATTACAATAATAAGATTAATAATAAGGGAATGGATAATTATCATTTTGCTACTACTCGGATTAGTATACCTAATGATGATAATGAGGAGAAGAAGAAGAAGAAGAAGAAGAAGAAGAAGAAGAAGAAGAAGAAGAAGAAGAAGAAGAAGAAACCCATGGACGATATATATCGATACTGACTTATGACAGGCCGTTATAAATCTCCTTAAAGATCGATGCCGGCCGCCCCGATTATTAATTGTTTTCGATAATGAATAAGAAATTAATATTAAATCAATTAATAATAAGCTAATCAAAATATCAAACTTGTTTTAGAAACCATTTTATTGCCACACATATGCATAATGTTTTAATAATTTATAATATTTATTTCATATGTAAAATTATGTTGGCCGGATTTTAAAGTTGCACCTTTGGATTCTAACTGGACAATCTTCTTTTGTCATTGTTGTATCATGTTGCCGGTGATGGCGCACGAGTCATTTTTCTTTTTTAAGTTTTAAATCATTACTATATATTGGGTCCAATATAATATAATAATGAATACGAAATCCCTATTAATCAAAATATCATATTTAAGCGTATTTTACGATCGGCGAATGCCAGGCGACCAGCTAGTATATATATATATATATATATATATATATATATATATATATATATATATATATATATATATATAATGGCTATAGTGACAGTTATAACTCGATCATCCGCTCTTCTGACGACTGAGATTCTGCCGTTATTGCTATCTCTAGAAACCATCTTAATAGGCGCATGCAATCTCCTATACTTGACGGGCTATTAAGAAGACGTGGCCAAACACTGGAATGGAAAAGATCAAACCCTATCCGTCTCTATCAATGCATGAAGTCATATTAGAACCAAAAAGAAACACCCCGTCCGTATTTCACCTACCCACTCGTCCCCATCAAGGAAAATTAGGATATCGCCAATGTATTCATATTTATCCATTTCATATTACAGCAAAATAATGGTGCCACTATTCTACGACATAACAAGAAGTAACTTTATCATTTACTAGCCTGGGTGTCCGGCATTGCTCGGGTTTTTGGAGGTGTGTGTTGAGCAAAAAAAAGGTGGTAGTAGTTAGGCAGGCTTGAACCCGTACCGCGAATGGCAGAAAAAAACATGAAAAAAAAAACGTGATATCTTTTCCGTTCCGTTCATCGCAAAACCGGACCTGGCGAACGTTAAAATTAAGGCTAGTCAATCGAAAAGAGTGGATGACTTGCGTAAAAAAAAACTGCCCAATTGAGAGTGAAGAAATTTATGTTTTTAGCCAATTTTTCTATATTTATCGTCCGAAGAGTCAAGCTTCAAATGGAGACCAATCTTGTGAAAATTCGTCCCCTCTGTCGAATGTTTTTTGGCAGGCATACATACATACATACATACATACATGATGATTGCAACGTCTTGTCAGACGAGTGCCACTCCCTCAGACACTTAAAGTCCATGAGCCCAAAAATGACTTCCATCGCCATATGACCATTTTTATAGACAACTGACTGAGGGAGTATCTATACACAGATGATGTTACAGAGATTAGCTTTATACGACAGCTAAGTCTCTCTCTCTCTCTCTCTTTCTCTCTCTCTCTCTCTATCTATCTATCTATCTCTGTTCAAAATGTTGAGATTGAGCAACAAGCAAGAGCAAGATAGCCAACAACAAGTTTAACTGCAGACCAGTTTAATGCGGGTACTGATCTCCCGCTTTGTGTTTTTTTTAATCAGAGATTAAAAACATACATACATACATACATACATACATACATATAAACAGACTGGTGAGGCTTATATTATAGAAGATGGAATGGTCGAATGTTTTGACGTAGATACTTAAATAACTTGTAGATATAGACACCCGTGCATTTCGAAAACGCACATATATTTATTTTATTTAGATTTAAATTTTTACAGTAAAGCCTTACGTGTGTCATAATGTTGTTAAAGTTGCCATGTGCTTCTTTACAGCCAGTCTGTCATATAATATATGTCAGAAAATATATAATCTTCTAAACAGTTCAAGTCAACAAATCAAATAGTTGTAAATAGATCAAATTTCGTCTATTTCCAACACTCTTAAAATCTTGGTACATTTTGAAGTTATTTTTTACGGTCAACCTGCCATAAAAAAAAACCATATACATTTCTTAATGGACCAGTTTAGTGTATTGGCAAATATTTTTAAATATATCAATTCTGGTCTAATAGTCTTACACTCTTAAAATCGCAATGCATTTTTATGTCATCCCGCCATAACAGAAGAACATTTAATTTTCTAAATAGATCAATTTTGGTTTAAAAGTTACCATTAAACCAAAAAACACAGTCGTCTAGTTGAAACCACTATCAATAATTTCCCCCACTTTTATCTGTGTCTAAACCTAAACGTGAATTCCATGAACAAAGCTAATTTCTTAGAACTGCCGGCCTGTGGAACTCTGTAAATAAATATTTTGTTTTTCATGGATTAAATAGATTAAAATTCGTTTATTATTTACTTTTAAAAAATTGCATTTGAAAAAGAAAATAAAAGAGCACGATTCGATTCAGACTGAAACTGAACTTTATTCAATATAAATTTAAAAAGCAAAAACAAGAATTATGTATGTTTGAAGCAAAAGGCAACCAAATACTGCAAAAACTGAATTATGAATTTAGGGAATAAATAAACAGTAAGTAAACAAACAAATTAAAATCGAACAATAAATATTTTTTTAATGAAAACAATTTAAATTCCAAGAAATAATTAAATGACAATGTTAGTATTGTAGAATTTTTTTTTTCAGCCAAAGTCATAGTAAAATATGTTGGATAATTTATTATGTTGGTGCAAAAATAATGTTGGTAACAAAAAGTGTATTTCATTTTACGTTACAATTGTTTTCATGTCCAGTCGACAATTTCAAACATTATATCGTTTGAAAATTTTCAAAAACCAGCATTTCTTCAGACTTTATGAAAAAAAAACACTTTTGACAATAGAGCATTTTTGAAGAGAAAGAAAAAAGAAAAATAAAGGAAAAATTCCCTTAACGGGAAAAGCATGTGAGAAACATTTTGTGAGCTGAAAAAAAAAAAAAAAAAAAAATATATATATATATATATATATATATATATATATATATATATATATATATATATGTAACTACTTAATTTACTCACATAAAATTAATATACGAAAGTATAGATTTATGCGTAAACTTTAAGTATTTATTTCAAAAGTGCTCAATACGTAGGTGGAGCTAGTTATTAATTTATAAAATATATGTGGCGATTCAGCTACACTGAATATTCTGCGTTTCATCCACTCTATGACTTTTCAGGCTTATGCGCTTAGTCCTAGAGTGGATGAAACGCGGAATATTCAGTGTAGCTTAATCGCCATATATATTTTATAAATTACTATATATATATATATATATATATATATATATATATATATATATATATATATATATATATATATATACAGTCAAATCTTATGACGAGCGAATTGGGAGAGCCATGAGCCACCATTTTTTTTTAATATGTTAGAATTCAGGGGCGGAGAACTCAATTTGACTACTGAGGTTTTGTTTGTATTCAAAATAATTAAATTACTAACTAGCTCTACCTACGTATTGAGCACTTTTGAAGTAAATACTTAAACTTTACGCATAAATCTATACTTTCGTATATTAATTTTATGTGAGTAAATGAAGTAGTTATATATATATATATATATATATATATATATATATATATATATATATATATATATATACTAGCAAAAGTACCCATCGTTGACTGGGTTCAAAGACAGCCTTCAGAAAATGGACTCTGATTTATGAAAGTATGATAGGTTATGAAAATGAACGGTTGTAAAGAGATAGCTTCGAATTTGGAGGTATCAAAACCAAAGCAAAATATGATGAAAGTAAAAATAAAATGGATAAACCCCATAATTTATTAACCATACCTGTTCACACTGAAACACTTATCACAATATTCTGTGGAGCTATATTAAAAAACCTTGTTAAACTTTGTGACATATTTCCATTCTATGGGGGTCAGGCGTGAACGAACACCCCATAATTTTATTATACCATATTTCTTCAAACAGAAACATAATTATCAAAGTATACTTATGCAGATAGATATGAAAAGTCTTTATTAAAGTTTGTGCCTATTTCCATTCTATGGAGGCCAGGCGCGAACGCAGACCTCACAATTTTATTATACCATCCCTATTTAAGTTAAAACATACTTATCAAAGTATTATTATGTACATCTATATCATAAAAACTTGTAAACGTTTTTTTTTCTTTTTAAATTTTTTTTTCCATACTGTGTGGACCAGGCGCGTACGCAGACCCCACAATTTTAATGAATCATCATTATGCCAGATCAAACATGCCTATTCTCTATACATCTTCTATCATTATATGTGATCAGTTTTCTATAATAGTCAACCATATAGGATCCTATTCGTGACCAGACACACAGACACACACACAGACGTTCAGCTTTATATATATATATATATATATATATATATATATATATATATATATATATAGTTGAACGTCAAAAACCAATATTAATAGTTAAAAATAGATTTCTAATTATAGAGTTATTATTTCTGCACGACCCGTATTCTATATACATACAAAAATGAATTTTAAGTTCTTATTTAGACTTAGAGTTAATAAAAAATACAGAAAATACAGATAAATATTTATGATCTACTTACCCGTTACGGAATGAAGATATTCCAGATGTTAATATACCAAAAATTAGGTAAAATAATTTTTTTAATATGAAAATCAAATCTTATGACGAGCGAAATGGGAGAGCCATGAGCCACCATTTTTTTTTTTTTTGTTTTGTTTTTGTTTTTGTTTTTTTAATATGTTACAATTCAGGGGAGGAGAACTCAATTCGACTACTGAGGTTTTGTTTGTATTCAAAATAATTAAAAGATTTTGTTTTGTTCAAGATCCTATTTTGATTTTCTTTTAAAAAAATACATATTAATTTACGTGATTTGGGAATATGACATCGTTCCGTGGCGAGTATCCTTGTTCCATCAGCCATGACCAGATAGAGGTCCTAAGTAATTCGTAATTGTATTTTTCGGTCGTCCATACTGGGGATTGAACCTTCGGGAGCATATCACTTTTTACAATTGATTTTTTTCAAGCACTCTAACCACTGCGTCACGGGTCCTTGTGGACTAAAAAATACAATTGCGAATTACTTAAAACCTCTATCCAGTCATGGTTGACGGAACAAGAGCACACTACTCCCATGAAGTAAATAAAGGGTTTAGATCGAAATTCCGTCTGAATTTCCGAGTTCGACAGAAACATTCCCGGGTTCGACATTTGAAGACGGTCGGAGGTTACATCGACCGAAACATTGTGAAAATCACACTCAAGATGAGAATAGTAGTCTGATGAATCCTAATAATACGAACAATCTGTATCTCAAAAATTCAAAAACATCAACTTAAAATACGTTTATTAACTCCCGATATCAAAAACTAAAGATCTCTACAAAGTTTTATTTGTTATTAAGACATCAGACAGGAAAAATCCATGGAAAATTATTTGTTTAACAGATTAAAAAGTTAAATGATAATTTTCAACTTTCTGGTCAAAATTTCATTTTTTTTTTTTTTTGTCTGTTTTTTTTTTTTTTAATCCTTATGAGACAATATCCACTTAAAAGATAAATAATTCAAAATTGTTTTCTTTGTTATCAAGAAAAAGTATTGTAAAAATTTTTAAATCATTTGAAAACTGATGCATTTTGAACTTAAAAATGAAGTGTAAATAATGATAATGTGTAAACTAGTAATTAAATACACATTTAACAAGTATGAAACTACAGATTTTTTCCCCGCAAAAGATAATCCCTTTTAATTGCACGTGTCCAAATATAAAATAATTTTTATCTTTCGGTAAATGCAGTCATTTTGTACCAGTTTTATGAATTGCTCTGTAATTTCTTGGGGAAATAAATCAGAAAATATCCATATTTTGTAATAGTCAGTACTGTAGGTCCGTGACAGTAGGACTTAACCTGTGACGTTAGCAAATTATGTGATTTATAGTGAAGAGGACTACTATTACGAAGACCACGGTCAAATAAATATGACAAGGCTCTCTCAACTACTTCAAACGATAGATATCCCTATCGTGGGACATATCACATAACAATGATATAACATTAAAATACTAATAATACTAATAATAATAATAATAATAATAATAATAACTAGCGGGATCTGTGGAAATTCCACAGGGGACTAATTCATATGTAATATATTGATGTTGGCATTCTGTAGACGTTCAGCATAAATGGCGACGCTATGATATTATTGTAGCTATTTTGTTAAAACTGCAAAAGTATTTATCCAAGCTAACAGAGACGCCCGGCGTAGCTTGGTCGTAAAATACGTTTAAATATGATATTTTAATTCTTGCAGATTTCGTATATATTATTATAGAGTTCATGTTGTATCGATTTTTATATATTATAAAGTTGCGATTTCAAAAATAAAAAAATGCATCTTATTATTTATCAAATGAACTTGGGTTCATCAACTTGAATCAAAACAGAATCCCAAACTTATATATATATATATATATATATATATATATATATATATATATATATATATATATATATATATATATATGTATATAGTAATTTATAAAATATATATGGCGATTAAGCTACACTGAATATTCTGCGTTTCATCCACTATATGATTCGTCAGGCTTATGCGCGAATTCTGTGGTTGCTTCTTGTTTTTATATATGTTGAGGATTTCTAGTATCCACCGCGCCCCTTCCTATCAGCCAATGGGCATGCATTTTATCGAACAAAGGATCTGTTTTAGAACTAGGTTAGTGGTTTAAGATAGATCTTTTCCTTCCTTTTTATATATATATATATATAAATATACCTATGTGTACACACATATATGCACATATATATACATATATATATATACATATATGTGTGATCGTTTATGTATATTCATGCTTATTTAATTTATTAATTTGTTTGTTTTCTATTGTTATTGTTAGTTTTAAAGCTATTTTGTATCGCTATCCTAGAGTAAGTTTTATTTAGTGAACACAGTTGTTTGCTATTTCTCGTCTACAGTTTAATAGATTTTGAGGTTTTTTAAAGTACAGGATAGCAAATTTTTCATGGAGGTATAATTTACATGGGTCGTCTTAATGTCTGTACGTGGTAGCTTGTCTCATTATTTTCCATTCGACTACCGGCGAATGTCCGCTTTCTTTGAGTTCCCAGTATTTATTCGCTTGTGTTGTTTTTATACGGTGTTTTTTATTTTTTTAATGTACTTTTGTGGTCATAGAATCGGGTTTTGAAATCTAAGGAAGTCATGCCTATGTAATATTTCTTGTTATTCGGGTTTTCTTTCGCAAATATTGTTGCTTGATACACTACACTTTTTGTTAGACATTTATTTTGGACTGGGCAAAGTGTGCGGTGTCTACAATTGCATTTATCTTGTTCGTTATTAGTATTTTTATTTTTGGTATGGTTGTTCTTGTCCGGGGTTGGTTTGTTGCTATTATTATTATTATTATTATTATTATTATTATTATTATTATTATTATTAATATTATTATTATTATTATTATTATTATTGTTATTGTTATTGTTATTATTATTATTATTATTATTATTATTATTATTATTATTATTATTATTATTTCTGCTAGTGTTGGTTTTATTTCTGTCATGGTGTCTACTTTTTTATTGTTAATTTTGTTGTTGTTTACATTGTTTTCATTTAGTATTTTGTTATTATGTGCTTTAATTATCATCTCTAAATTTTCGCAACAAGTGTAAGATAACTTCAAGGTATTTTTATTGAAGATTTTGTGTAAGGGGTTGGTTGCGGGAAAGAAACTAGAACTAACTAGAAATCCTCAACATATATAAAAACAAGAATCAACCACAGAATTCGCGCATAAGCCTGGCGAATCCTATAGTGGATGAAACGCAGAATATTCAGTGTAGCTTAATCGCCATATATATTTTATAAATTACTAACTAGCTCTACCTACGTATTGAGCACTTTTGAAGTAAATACTTAGTTTACGCATAAATCTATACTTTCATATATTAAATTTATGTGAGTAAATGAAGTAGTTATATATATATATATATATATATATATATATTATATATATAATATATATATATATACATATATAACTTTAGTTCCTTCAGCTATAATCGAAACCGAAATCAAAACTTATGAACAATTCTTGATAAAATTATTTATAAAAAAAAGATTACTAAGGTCCCATCAGATAAAATTAAAATCGAAACCAAGACTTATGGAGAATTCTTGATAAAATCATTTTAAAAAATAGATTATTGGAGTGCCATTAGCTATAATCGAAACCGAAACCAAAATTTATGAAGAATTCTTGGTAAAATTATTGATTACAATAAATGGACGAACATAACAATCAAACGACCTAGATGTAAGTGTGACACATAAAATAACAAACACGCTATCGTATTAATATATAGAGGAGAAGAAGAAGAAGAAGAAGAAGAAGAAGAAGAAGAAGAAGAAGAAGAAGAAGAAGAAGAAGGAGAAGAAGAAGAAGAAGAAGAAGATACCGGACTTCCACATCTCCACATGCAAGCATGGGCAGATAATTATATTTACATCAGCATCGGCTGTACCACAACACACTCGGCAAAAAGATGAAAAGACCGAGATAAAGCACTGGTCAGACATTCACTGGAAGATGGCGGAAGCTTATTTTCATCACAAAATCCAGAGAAGACCAACTGTCGTTACTAGCGAGAAGTCAATGGTTAAGAGCGGCTCTAATAACACAAAGTTATTTGCAATAATTATTGAAAGAGCTGGAGAGACCTGTTGTAATTCGCATTCCATGGAACAATACTTCTAATTGCCAGTGAGCTGATAATGATCTGTGTAGAAACCCCTCATGAGTAAATAATAATAAGCCAGGCCTCCATTTGAAAGGTACGAGGAGTACTGTAATCATAAAGAGGCATATTGTTACTCAAAATTAAAAGAAATCGATGTCAATAACGCAAGAAATATTTGCAATAATTATCGAAAGAAGTGGGAGATAAAGAACAACGCGCATCTGAATCAAATCGGAAGTTACAACGGCTGAAACGTTGTGAGAATAATATCAAAGATGAGAACAGAGTCTGAATAAATTCCGACAAATAATCGTTAATAAGCTTGAATAGGTGTTTTAATACAAGATTATAACTCTGTCCCCTCCCTATATCCTAACAAATGACGCGGTGACACCGAGAGTAAAATTGGTTGATACCAGGGGTAGTGGTCGCAAATGGCTTGAGTGAGAATGATAAGATCGTGACACAGAAAATAACACGCACACTATCGTATTATTACTACTATTACTATTATTATTATTATTATTATTATTAGTAGTAGTAGTAGTAGTAGTAGTAGTAGTAGTAGTAGTAGTGATGATGATGATGATGATGGAGGAGGAGGAGGAGGAGGAGGAGAGTATTGGAGTATTAATGAGATTAATTGTCACTCACATTCCCGGTAAATATACCAGTTGTTATTAACGAAAAAACACTAATAATGGCTATGAGAGCAAGTGAGTAAATAATATGTAACCTGTGTTAATTACGTGGTATTATTATTTTTTTATTTTTTTTTTTTTTGAGCTTTGGTGCGAGTTGTCTTTTTTAGTTTTTAATACATAAACACATATTACTCGTAACTTCTTGAATTAGTAAAAAAAAAATACACACAAAAATCTTTAATATCAGATAATTATTAAATTATTGCGCTTGCATCTCGTTGAGTTCATGATACCAGTTAGGGAGTTACAAGTTATAATAGCTCAAGTTAATGTTGACAAATGGATAATGACATGGACTGATTACCTAGGTGCGCCAAGTTCGAATCCAGACATCATTAATATGACCTCCCACAACACTAAAGCCAGCCTGATCGCCGCTATCCGCAGAGTATTGGCAGAGCTCGCGCCGGCGCTTATGGAAAATGCATACTCCCAGTTCTGAACCCGTATCGAGGTAGTGATTGAGGCTGCAAGCGGCTACATTGAATAGATTACACCTCTACTACATAATCAAGGTACTTGAATTGTTGTTTTCAATAAAAGTTTTAAAATAAAGTTGTAGTGTCTTTTTTTTTTCTTTAGGGTGACACTTATATTACCCTGTATCCATAGACTAATTTAAAATCCGTTATTTGGTCTTCCTGTTTCACCCTGTGAAACTCTTTACGCGCGTCAAAACAGCTAAATAAAGTTTATTAAATGCGTCTTTCTTCCGTAACTTTTTGAGCGTCGATAGCTAAATATATCTAGATTCCGAGAAAAATAGCAAAAGTCCTCTCATCGAGATAAAACGGTAGATATTCAAAAGACTGGCTGACAAAATGGCCGACTGGGGAAGAGAAGCCACTCAATTTTTCGGTTGTCGTCTGCTAACTTGACCACTTAATCAGATGATAAAATTCAAAAGAGCTTTTAGTCGAGCGGAATTGTATCAACAATAGCTTTCACTTGAAATCGTTTTTAATCCTCCGCTTTAGTGGTCAGCTGAATCACGGCCCCTCCCCCATATCTTTGGGAAAGATTTTTAAATTTAGGGACAATCCGTAGCCTAAATCATCTGCTATTTTGTTCTCGTGTTTATATCTGTCATCGTCAACCAAAAATCCCTCGCATAGATGCGCCAATTATGTTATTTAATCGGGGTTAGCATCTCGCAGAGGATTGACCAGGCCCGGCTTTGGTCAGCTCACAAAGTTTCAGATGCACTCGACTGTCCAATGAGAGCTTATCTTATCTTTCTGCCATAAGAGGCGACTGATAATCGTCGCTAGGAAATCCTGCCATCGGTCGGCTCCAATTATTTGTGGTTACGCCCACCGAAAGACAAGACTTTTGCAAGCAAATAGCTTCGCCGCGAAAAATATACGGAATACCGTAAGTGAAATAAAAGATACCTATATATTCGACTGGGAAATAAGCCGTGAGGGTTTTTCAAAATGTTTTATTGTTATGGTCTTATAGTGTTAATTTTTTTTATGGTAATCGCTTCAGACAAAGCATGAAGCAACTTGATGGAAGAAGCTAAACGTAACACGTTAAGGATAAAAAACACGAGCCAATGATAAATATCGATTCTCATTCCAAAAAGACAGCAATTCTTCACTCTTTGTCAGAAACATCACTCATATAGTGTGAGATTTAAAGGAAAAAATACATGAAGTGGGAGTTTACTTGTGGCACCCATGAACAAAAGAATTTTCCCATCGGATGAAGGTTATTTACGACCGTTTTAAGAGATGACGGTTGCTAAGTGGTTAACGATATGAACTGACAACCGCGGCGCGTCAAGTTCAAATCCAGTTCGTTCTACAGAACTATTCCACCAATTGTTTAATCGTATGACGTGAATTGCCCTGAATGGCACCTTATCAAACTCAACTGATTAACCACGGAGCTCCTTATTCTCTAACTCAAAGTTTGTTTTGCTTTTTTGTTTTTGTTTTCTTTTTTTGTCCTTTTTTTTTTTTAAAGAGCAAATGCCAACATTAGGCAGTACCCAAAAATAATAGGTTCTCTATACCGGGGGAGTAAACTTCTCATACTTACCCAAATAATATGTATATATCTATAACATCACTATCCGCCGTTCATGGAATAGTGTTATTATATGTGATGTAGTACATGAACCACTGGTCTTCTCTTTTGGACAGGGTGCGAAAAACGAATTTCTAACATAATGAGTCGTGCCTTGTTTGCCGTTCTCCAACCCCTGTCCCATCGCCGGAGTGTTGCATCCGTGTGCTTGTGTTACAAGTACTTCCACGAAATGTGATTTGATTAATTTATTACACTTATATCCCCTAATCATCAACTCACTTGACAAGCAGCAAAATCACACCCCTTTACTGTATGGATCCCTAGATTCCAGAACGCTTTCTACTCTTATCTTTTTTTTTTTTCGCAGAGTGCTTACATTTGAAATTCACTCCTTATCCTCTGTTTTCAGGACCGTACTATGTATGAATCGTAAACAAGCACCTTGGTGCCCAAATCACAACCAATATAAATATTGTCCTTATCACAGTAATCCCTCACGCTTCCATAATGTCTTGTTTAGATTAAACAAAAGTTTTAAACTCATGCGGAACGCATTTTCATGGGATTGCTTCTCTACAGATTGCAATTTGGTCGTCTTTGTATCCAATTTTAAAGAGTAATCAAATTTTGTTCATTTCATGCATTATTTTCCATCCTCTCATAATTTCTTCAGCCATAAGCTGACAATCTATCCATTATCCGTTATGGTGATGCATTAGCAAAAAAAAATGGGGGGGGGTGAAGGGGGAATCTTTAAAGGATTACGGAACGTTGAAACGACCGTAATACCAATAATTATATGAGGACTAAAAGCAATCCCGAAGAAGCTGGATATATGACATATTTATTTTTTGTGCTAATAAGACCTTATATTTATTATCACGGGTGAATGGTGATGTGGTTGTGGATGTACTTGTGGTATAACGTGTTGATTGATGATGAGGTCTTAGTAGTAGTAGTAGTAGTAGTAGTAGTAGTAGTAGTAGTAGTAGCAGCAACAGCAACAGCACCAGCAACAGCAATATTTACTTACTAGGAGTTTTCACACAAGTTATTAGCAGTGGTTTCTAACTGACAATAACAAGTGGTACTCTCTGGCGTCTGTGTGACAAGCCTCCGAAAAATTTTAGCAGTGTCCAAGATCCAAAGAAAGAGATCTTTCAATAAACATCACAAATCATTTTGCTTTATCGCAACTGTCGTTTATCATTAGTTTATAGCTAGCTGCGGCCGTTGGTCTTTTACGGAATTTTAGAAACAATAAACCTCCCCAAGAATCTATTCTCTGCACCCTTGCAGTGGAGATCTGATTGGTGTTCTCCCTCCACGGTCTTTCCAGCATTCTTTAGCTTTCCTAGATACTATTGTGTGGTGCTAGCGGAGGCTAGTGTCATCATATGTATTGTTGCATAATGGGAACCATATCACCATACAGTAATATGTACTTCTGTGTAATGGGGTACCAACATCATATCGCGATATTTTATTTGTGACGAAGGGTTCATCACTATGTGTGTACGTGTCTATGATTGGTTCTTCACTATCTGAACCCTAAATTGTGTTGCTGCGGTCGACTTATATTCCAATGCTATGATCGTCTAAATGCTCATATGCGGGTGTGTGCGTGTGTCATACACGTATTTTAGACATATACTATTTTCATGCGTCGTTGATCTTGGTCCACCTTGAATTCATCTTGCTCTTGGATGGGGGGGCTGGAACCTGTTTGAACGAATATTCACTCACTTTCAAGAACGCTGATTGTATTTTATATAGTTTTTATTCACTTTCTGGGTATCGATCCCAGAAGAATGGAAAGTGAATATCTTTGCTTGAATGGTTAATTCTAGGTCTTCATTCTAAGACACGTCAGCTCCCTCTCCGGTGAAGAGAGCGGAACTACCTGTTAAACCGTCCGCCTGCTCAACGTCAAAATTCCAACTCCAATTAGTCTTCTCAGCTATGTTTGCGGTTTTATTTTTGGAGAGGATGGATTTCTGTCAGTTTTTTTTTTATTGCATTTCTGTTCGTATTATCTTCTTTCTTCTTTCAACATATTTTGCTCTTTATTTTCCATTGAGAATTACCAGTGATTGTTTAGCTTTCATTGATCACGTTGGTTTGTTTCTAAGATTTTCCTTAAGATTTCGATTGTTTTCATCATTGTTGTTCGTTATGTGACTTCATTATTCTCTTCTATTCCAATTTCTGTACGTTGTTTTTTTCCAGTGTTTTCAAGACTTTTCCTAGAGTTTCTCCAATTATTGGAACTATAGTAAGTTTCTTCATATTCCAGATTCCTTTCTGTTCTTTGTTCCAAGTATTTGTTATTTTTCAACTCCTTTAATCTTCACCCTGTGAACTAATGAGACAGTAGAATACATGCTTTAACAGTTTATAATTTCTATTGGTTTATTGTCACTTCCGGCGGGAGATGACGGTGATCAAGGATTAACAATACGGACTGACAACTTGGGTGTTTTCCAAGTTCGAATCCAGTCTATTTCAATACCTGATGTCTTTCTGGAAATAATTTTGACTTAAAAAATATCGGGGAAACCAATGTCAACAATCTTCGGATTCATACCAGATGATGATGATGATGATGATGATGATGATGATGATGATGATGATGATGATGATGATGATGATGATGATGATGATGATGATGATGATGATGATGATGATGATGATGATGATGATCGATTTCATTGCTTCCATACGTGTATCAGTTCGTGTCTCAGTTGATTTTGTGATTTTCGTTTTCTAATATTCTCTCGGTTTCTGGTTGGTTGGTTGGTTGGTTGGTTGGTTGGTTGGTTGGTTGGTTGGTTGGTTGGTTGGTTGTTTTTGTTTTACGACATATCAACCCTTTTCGGGTTATTTATTGCCGAATCCAAAGATTTTGAAGAAAAAATTTTTAATAGAATATATTTGTTGTCTTCAAGTCGGCTTCTATTTAACCCATAGTTGGAACCCTAACAGGTACTACCACTCCGGGTCAGAGTGGACCTGGGAGCAATGGTAATTAAAAGGTGGCTCCACACTCCCCAAAGCCCGCAAGCTAGAGCCTCACCACTGGATATAGTTTAAGGTCATATCCAGGACCTCGGTTTCTGGACGTATCATTTGTTTGTAGGGTGAATTGAAGATTTTGCTGTTCTCAGCGGCTATATAACTGTGTCTGTTTTGTATCCTTTTGTGGCTAGTTTGCTGTATTCACTTATGCGATTTATCAGTTCGTCTCTTTGTCCACATAGCATATAGTAGTAGTAGTAGTAGTAGTAGTAGTAGTAGTAGCAGCAGCAGCAGCGGTATTAGATAATAACATTGTTAAAAGTTAATTAGTTATCATCTATCTGTTTATCTATTTAGCCAGTGATATTGTTAAAATAGTTTATATTAGGAGTTATATATTGTTTATAGAATAAAGTGTAGCAATGGGTTTTAGCTGAGGATATTTACATAAATTAACTAGGTTAAATAAACAAAATAACCTTGGGAAGATAGACGTGGAAAGGTCAGATGTTTGAGATACGTGTGCATTTTGAATAATGACGTAATGGAACTGAGGTCAAGAGGTCGCGAAGTTTAGAGTCGAGAAGTTGGGGTTTGATCACCGAAGTGAACAAACGTACTTCAAGCCAGGAAACGAGGTTGTAAAGGACAAGCATGTAAGATGAAATGCAGACTCTTGTGAAGACTATTTGAGCCAGCTGAAATAAATTTATATTTTAAAAATATCAAGTGTTTTTCCGTGGTTTCACAAAAGAAGGAAGAACAGAGGTCCCAATGGGTATGATGTTGCTCATTTCATGTTTCATCACGGAGCTCAGCAGTGAAGATAGAAAAACTCTTGAAGAAAGAAAGGTATGAAGCATATATTATTCTTATATAAAAAAAAAATGATATCGTATTTAAATAGGAACTGCAATATATACCCGTGTGATAACTCTCTGATACGACATGACTCAGTTTATACGTTGATCGTTGACATCTATGCTGATGACACGACAATCTATGGCAACACATCAAAGGCCGTAAATGACAAAGTTCTCTCTAATTTTCTCCTCTGATCTTGAGCGCGTGGTACAATGGGGGAAGAGGTGGTTGGTCACTTTTAATGCATCCAAAACCAAGCTTCTATCTTTACATCATCAACGCTCTGATCCCCATCTGGCATCAATTGAAATGGATGGCTCTCGTCTTGGGGAGGCTCCATGTTTTGACAAGCTTCTGGGTTTGACCTTTACTCCTGATCTGAAATGGAACACGTACATCAAATCTGTTGCCAGGGACACTGGGAAAATGGTGGGATCCTTCTACCGCTCCAGAAGATATCTCACTACTAATGCAATTCTCTATCTGTATAAAAGCTAAGTACGTCCAAGGATGGAGTACTGCTGCCACATCTGGGCAGGAGCTGCTAAAAACAGCCTATCCTGCCTTGACATAGTACAAAATAGACTTCATGGTTTAGTGGGAGATGCCCTTCTCTCTTCCCTGCAACCTCTCTCCCACAGAAGAGATGTTGCGAGCCTGTTTTTGTTTTATCGCAATTTCCATGGCAGGTGCTCGTCTGAGCTCCAATCCCTCGTCCTCCCTCGCCAATCTTTCACGAGAAACACCCGTCTGGCTGAAACTACTGTCAATAATTTTCCCCACTCTTTATCTGTGCCTAAATCCAAACGTAGATTCCATGAGCAAAGCTTCTTTCTTAGAACTGCACGCCAGTGGAACTCTCTGTCGCTTGCCTGTTTCCCACCTGACTACAACTTGGACATCTTCAAATCCAACATAAACAAACTCCTGACAAACCGCCCCTTAAGTAAGGCACTCTATCAAAACCCCCAATACTAATGATTACTATAATACGATCTCATTAGTTACTGTACACGCAATAACCCTTATCCCTGAGTGGCCTTCGGGCCTTGATAAGTGGTAAACCCCATGTAAAAAAAAACATACATACAATTTATACGTTTATAACAGGTGTTATAAGAACAATGTTATTATTTAACAGTAGTAGTAGTAGGAGTAGGAGGAGGAGGAGGAGGAGGAAGATAAAGAAGAGTAACATTCTGTCTTAATATGACACAATCAAAATCTCAGGGGCGTTTTACACCAAATCTGATTAAATTCCCCGAAGTAGTTCGAAAACCAATTATAATGTGTTCAGTTATAATTTAGATACTTTATATTAGCTGTGTGTTGAATTCCTTTTTGGGCAAAGTGGTACATTAATAACTTAACATTTTCTGTATGTATAAGCTCAATGTGTATACGACGATAAATTGTTCTTTGCTACTTTTGGTGCAACGGTTTTATATTTATTTTATTTTCGTGTTTTTTTTTTATTTGTTTGTTTTTATTTATTCGTTTGTTGTTTATTTTGCCATCCGTTATTCTTGTTTTGTCCTTTAGGGACATCCTTATTTTGGGAAGAGGGGGATTGTTTTTAACGCGAGTTCCTGATAGCGTTTATGTTAAACTGCGATAGCCCAACCTCGTTAACAGCCGATCATGGCCGAATGCGTCAGTGCATCTCTTAGGACCACTAATCTCACAGTTATTGACCATTATAGACGGCCAAAGGCGATAGGGAGCTTTGCTCTCTGTCCGACCGATTTGAAGGCCAATGGCGGAAATAGCGCGCCATTTGGGGTTCCCTACAAGTCACCACAACCACACATGCGTATAGAAGAAGAAGAAGAAGAAGAAGAAGAAGAAGAAGAAGAAGAAGAAGAAGAAGAAGAAGAAGGCGATACAAATTCTACACTATAAAAGAAGGGTGATGTTACAAACTCATTAAAATATATTGCCATAAAATAGATGGAAAATACATAGATATAAACATACCGATATATATATATATATATATATATATATATATATATATATATATATATATATATATATATATATATATATATATATGCGTGTGTGTGTATGTGTGTGAAAAAGACCAAAGTGAAAACAATAAAACAGTAATAAATCATCAAAACTTGGAACTTTACCGGTTTCCTTCGCATCTTTCTGAAGATTTTTGTTGAAACCGATAAAGCTCTCGTTTTGATTATGTATTCCTGTGTTTAATTTGTTTTTCCGTTTGTCTTTTCTGACACATCTCGTCTCCACAGCATTTTAGTTTATGATATGTTGTGTATGTTATCGTCACACACACACACACACACACACACACATAAATATATATAGAGAGAGAGTAAGTTATAAAAATATATATGGCAATTAAGCTACACAGAATATTCCGCGTTTCATCCACGCTAGGATTCGTCAGGCTTATGCGAAGAGTTGTGGTTGTCTCGCGTTTTTACATACGCACATTCTACTGAGCTTTTAGTTAGCCAATCAGCTTCATAGTTTCCATCGCTCCCTTCCTAATCAGCTAATAACTCAAGCGATGAAAATGTATTTAACAAGTCAATCAATATCTACGAAACAGCCCTAAAAAATAGTGGATACAAAAATATTGATATCAAATATAAGCAACAAAACACCAATAACAATAAAATTAAAAATAGAAGAAAAAGAAATACAATCTGGTATACGGCGCCATACAATCAAATGTTAAAAACAAAACTTGGCAAGAAATTTCTAAATCTCATCGGAAAGCAATTCCCCGTAACCAATCCCTTGCATAAATTTTTTAATAAAAATAATCTAACGTTATCATACAGCTACTCCGAAAATTTAGAGATGATAATTAAAGCACATAATAACAAAATATTAAATAAAAGCAATGAAAACAGCAACAAAAAAACAATAAAAAATAAACATCATGACAGGCATAAAACTAACACAAAGAACACATATGTAACTAGTAGAAATAATAATAATAATAATAATAATAATAATAATAATAATAATAATAATAATAATAATAATAATAATAATAATAAACCAACTCCAGACAACGACAACCATAGTAGAAATAAAAACAAAAATACTAATAATGAACAAGATAAACGCAACTGTAGGTCCCGCACACTTTGCCCACTTCAAAATAAATGTCTAAGCAAAAGCATGGGTTTCCAATATTTGCGAAAGAAAACCCGAATAAGAAATATTATGTAGGTATAACTTACTTAGATTTCAAAACCCGATATTATGACCAGTTATTATGAGTACGTTCAAAAAAAAATTTTAAACACACCGAATGAAAACAGCACTGGCAAACAAATACTGAGAACTCAGAGAAAGCAGACGTTCGCCGGTAATCGAATCGAAAATAGTAAGACAAGCAAACACATGTAGAGACCTAGACGATCCATGTAGATTAAAATTTGCTATCTTATACTTTAAAGAACCCAAAAATCTATTAAACTGTAGGAGAGAGATAGCAAAGAACACAGAATCAACTTTACTCTATGATAGCGATACAAAATAATTTAAAAATTAACAATAACAATAGAAAATAAATAAATAAATAAAATATAAATACACATGCATAAATTATCATATATATATATATATATATATATATATATATATATATATATATATATATATAAACGAACATAATATTAACACACATACACGCACACATTTAACTACACCTAGGTTTAAAATAGGTCGGATCACTAGATATCTACGCTTCTCGCTAAAAAAGCACACACAAAGGAAGGGTTGAACCCAAGGTCAACTGGGCCTTTGTCCTGTAAGTGTCTGCCCATTGGTTTATTAGGAAGGTAGCGGTGGAAAATAAGAAGCTGATTCGCTAATTATAACTCAATAGAATGTGCGTATATAAAAACGGAAGACAACCAAAACTCTTCGCATAAGCCTGACGAATCCTAGCGTGGACGAAACGCGGAATATTCTGTGTAGCTTAATTGCCATATATATATATATATCTTTATAACTTACTAACTAGCTCTACCTATGTATTGAGCACTATTGAAGTAAATACTTAAAGTTTACATATAAAATAATACTTTCGTATATTAATTTATTTTATTAAATGAAGTAGTTATATATATATATATATATATATATATATACATATACATATATATATATATATATATATATATATATATATATATATATATATATATATATATATATATTGGCAGTACTTCGCAAACGAAGATTCTATAAAGAGGGTTTTTTTCACGTCGACTGCAGGCACGATTGTGGCTGACGAGCCCGATGCGGTTCGGCCACAGCGGTTGCAGTCAAAAGTCACGTCAGGTGTGGCTGCTGAGGCTTCCCGAATCTTTTTTTCTTCAGCGCTTCTCCCTCAGATTCTCTGTGCGGGAGATCTCAAAGGATGCGACAGCCTGGTGGACAGTACGTCGCCAGGTAACACAGGTCAGCAGCGAGAGTAGACCACTGAATGTGGTCTATGTGGCAGACACCGAGGAGGGACTTCTTCCCAGAGTCTTTATATCTTTTTTTTGGTGCCTCTCTGTCACGACGGCCATTAGAGAGTTAGCCATATAGGACCATCTTGGGCAGGCGATAATCCTCCATTCTGAAGACGTGCTCGACCCAGCGTAGCTGTGACTTCAGCAGCATGGCCTCGATGCTGGTCATTTCCGGCTTCGTGATGACCTTAACATTAGTGACATAGTCACTCCAGTAGACGTTGAGAATGGTGCGGAGACAGCGCTGATGAAAACGCTCGAGGAGTCGTGTTAGGGTTAGGTAAATTGTCCAGGATTCAGAGTCGTACAGGAGGGTGGAAGGTACTACGGCTCTGTACACATCGATTTTTGTGCAACTTTTTAAGTTTCTGTTTTTCCGGACTCTGTTGTGAAATCTGCCAAAAGCGCTGTTTGCTTTGGCCAGTCTGTTGTCTATTTCTCTGTCGAGTTTGGCATCTGATGTGATGGTACACCCCAGGTAGGTAAACTGGTGAACAGTCTTCAGCTTAGTCTCGCCAATAGTGATGTGTGGAGGGGGGCTGGTTAGTTGAGAACTTCCGTCTTTTTCAAGCTGTTATATATATGTATACAGCATATTTATTTCTGAAAAAAAATGACTGCATATATGCATACATATTTTACTGCAATTCCCTTAGAGAAGCAGCGTTGTTGCTAAAAACCTGGAAGGATGACGCAGCTTCTCTAAAGGAAATGTGCATATGTAGCCAATAAAATTTGTTTGAATAAATAGATTATAATTACACCCTGTGTGTCATTGATCACGTTCTGGTAAAAATGAGAGTTTCACTAGATGTCCATCCACGAGTGACGTTCTAAATATAATGCCCCCTATGTTTTATTCGCCCCAAATAGATTAGAAGTGATTGCAATTGATGGCTGAACTTACGCATTCATTACCTGAAAGTTTCATTTCTCTGTTGTAAATATTGACGGTGTGAGACTTTAAGTAAACGACCCCTGCCATGGACGTGCGTCAGAAGCAGAGACGTGTCATTGAATTCCTCCATATAGAAAAGATTGAACCGATCAACATTCACCGGCGCCTGTTTAACGTTTATGAAGTCGATGCAGTTGAGGTCAGCACATGTTTGTCGACTTCAGAGTGATGACAATGATGCGAGTGAGAAAGGACAGTTCAGACTTTTTACGACCGAGGCGTCAAAAGAGGCTGGAAAAAAAGTGCATTGAGAATGGTGGTAACTATTTAGAAAGCAAATCTGAAGCACAAAAGGTCGCTCGTTTTAAGGGTACAGCCCCGTTTTCGTGGCGCTTCAACGTTTTAGTTTTGTGGTTAGAAATAGAATGTTTCACTTTTGGAACGGACCTCATAGTTTACTAAAACATAAGAAAATGCGAACGTAAAATAGTAACCCACATTATTAAATTATTTATAAATGTGGGTTTAATTAGGAAGATAAGAGTCTACTTCTTTATCAACGCCATATTTAATAATTAGAGAGCTACCTACATATATATATATATATATATATATATATTATCTCTATACGAGTGAAATGACAACAAAGACGACATAATTCCATTTCAGTTTGATGAAAACCGGTTTTCTTTTTTTTTTTTTTTTTTTACAGATCATCTACTAGTTGGCCAGTCGTGTACACATCTCAAGAGCGATAGGAGTCTTCTATCGTGTCTGTAAGTGACACAGTGACCAACAAGCGAGATCGTAGATGCGCTGCTGTACAACTCATGCTCTCTACAGATCCGAATTATGACAACAGGGCCATTGCCAGCACCCTCAAAATGCATCGCTGGATTGCTACAAATAACAGGGACGTGCCCAGGGTGATGAAAACAAAGCTTCCGGTCACAGTTACGGTCTTTATTGCGGTTTCAAGTGAAGGTCACATCATGCCACCTCACATCTTCGAAGTGAGCTTGAAAGTCAACACCAGAGTGTACCTGGATGTGCTGAAGAGTGTAGTGATCCCCTGATGCAATCAGGTGGTCGTTGGCAGACCCTGGCTGTGGCAGCAGGACTCGACGCCGGCTTACACGTCCAAAAAGACCCAGACTTGGCTTCAGAAAGAGTGCTACGACTTTGCACCTTTCTCTCACTGAGCCTCCTCCTCCCCCGATCTGAACTCGCTGGATTGCTTCATTTGGTCATACGTCGTCGGTAGAGGTAGTCCGAAATTTTATGCAGTTTGTTAGAATATAAAAACATGTACACAATGGCAATTAACGTTATTATTACTGAAGAGTCCTATTCTTCATTCTAACATTTCTAAGTTTCGAAAAAACATCGTATTTTGGTTACCAAAATTATTTTATACATACAAAATTACTTCATATATACAAAATTATTTCATATATAGTACACATAATATATTTTTCTTCATATGTGTGCTAGATTCATGTTAACAGATGGGTACTTATGTAGAATATGAATTGTACTAAAATAATAACGTTATTATTTCGAAACCCATTCTTAACATATGAACATTTTGTAACTATTATGTACTTTCAACTAACATTTTAATGCACAAACAATACCGTATAATGTTAAATTTAACTTGAACATGATATCTAAAAAAAATAGCGTAGTCAGTTATCTAAATAAAACCACCGCAAAGCAGCACTGCTACCCGGTAACCGTCAGTGTCATAAAGTGAGAGTAAAAAAATAGCAATGCCCACCATGGATGCCGAGGCCCACCACTGGATGACAGTGCCTGACAAGTGCCTGTTACAATATGAGATAGTTAATATAGTCGCAAAAGAAACAAACGGAAATTGTCCCTGCTTTTCAACGAAACAAGCATATATATATATATATATATATATATATATATATATATATATATATATATATATATATATCATATAATATCATATCATATAATATCATATCATATAATATCATATCACGGGTGATTTGTCCACCAGTGCCCGCGCATGCCATGAAGTGACAGTAACCACCTAAAAAGAGCACTGATCACCAGTTACCACCAATCACAGTCATAACTGCCAGTGACTAACCGTGCCCGCCACTGGATGCTCGTACCCGCCAACAGATTATAGTGCATGACAATTGAAAACAAGCGATTAAAATTCAGAGCACTCCAACGGGTGCCGACACTTGTCATGACAGACAGTGACCGACAATAACTGATAGTTCATGCGAATGAGTAGGGCGTTTATGATGCGGAGGCGCAGGTTACAATATGAGATAGTTAATATAGTCGCAAAAGAAACAAACGGAAATTGTCCCTGCTTTTCAACGAAACAAGCATATATATATATATATATATATATATATATATATATATATATATATATATATATATATATATATCATATAATATCATATAATATCATTTCATATCATTATCATATCATATCATTATCATATTAAATGAAAGATGAGGAATAAAAGTTATAACTTTATTATATCCTGAACAATAAGAAATAGTAAAGGAGAAAATTAAGAAAAAAACTCTTTAGAAATATTTTTTAATAATATTTAGATATGAAATGAGAATGAAGGAATAGGATAATACGGTTTAAAAATAAAAAAAAGTGCGTACGAGATATATGGGTAAATCTATATTTGAATTTTTGTATAATTCTGGCCCTTCTCTTTTGATGAGAAGCATTTAGCTTCGAAATGCCATGACCTTAAGAGGCTTTTTCTAATTTTCCACTTTACTTTTCCTTATTGTTCTGATGATATGATAAATTTATATATAACTTTTATTACTCATCTTTCATTTAATATATTTGTTTGCTCCTCTTAATAGTGTTGAGCTTTTCTTATTTTGATAAGCTTTGCTTTGTTAAAGATTTACTCACTTATACCATAATTATAAATATATATATATATATATATATATATATATATATATTTCTGTGGAAATATATTTTCTTATAATATATACGAATCCTTATTTAAAAAGCTCAATAAAGTGAATAAATGGCAAAAGTTTATATTCCAAAGTTCATGATGTTTACCATCTTATAATTTATTCCTTTAACAATTCTTGATAGTATCTGTATCAAAGCGCAAAATCATTCAATTCTTGATAGTATCTGTATCAAAGCGCAAAATCATTCACTTAATTAATATATCAATCAGTGAATCTATTTTGCCCTTAACTCAGAAGAAATAGCAACAATCAATCCATCAAAAGGAAGTAAAGTGCGTTTTGACATGATTAAAATCCGAAAATTGGAAGAGAAGCTGTAAATACCTTTTAATATGTTTCCATTACGCCTTTTTAAATTTCAGAAGAAGGTCACTAAACCCAACTATTCATACTAACATCTTTTATTTATTTATGAATATTCTGCCAAAATGTTCTATTTACTAATTAGTAAATGTATTAATTCTAATTAATGTATGCGAACTCATGAAAATAATGTTAATAATTGTAAACTATTACACATGTTTCCATATACCAGACGAAACTAAACGAAAAAAAACAGTTTACCATTTACGATTATATTAAATTATTTATTATGTATATATATATATATATATATATATATATATATATATATATATATATATATATATATATGATAAAATTAAATCTTGCGTCTATTTTTGAATTTTGATCAAAATTCATTAAATTATTTGAATCTTAGAAAATATTTCAGATTGAAATGTTAAGTGTAAAAGGATCTTAAAGAGAAATTGTAAATTCAGGAAGTCTTGCCTAATTAGTGTTTCATAATTATAAACCAAATTCAAAAACTCAACTCTAAACAAAAAAATAATTGCTATTGCTAGTGTAGATTATGTAAAAGAAAAAAAATGCATAATCTGACACTGATCCCATAAATAATATGCGAATGCACCACAGAAAATAGTCGTTGAGATTCAACGAGGATGGAAAGACTGGGAAGAGATGGCACTTAATAGACATCCACTAGAAGAACACAGAGAGTGCTGCGGAAGCTGAGGAGGCATGTTGTTACTTATATCAACGCTTTTTCATTATTTAACAGTAGTTATCACGAAAAATAAAGCGCCATTTTACGACTGAAAAAGGTCGGAAGTACATCAACCGAAACGTTGTGAAAATAATTCCCAAAATGGGAACAATAGTTCACATAATAAAATAATACAAATAAATTCATGTTGTTAACTCAAAGCGGCTAGTAAAGGGTGATAGATAGATAGATAGATAGAGAGAGAGAGAGAGAGAGAGAGAGAGGGGGAGAAAGAAACAGACAAACAGGCAGAAGGGAGATATCGCCATCAAAAACGAATAAGCGGGTGCAGAGTAAAAGAATAGAATGCCACTCTTTTTATTAATATTAAACTTCAATGGATTCTATTAAATTTGAACTGAATCCTATGACAGAGATCGATTATCGAAAGCCATAAATCTTTAATTTAATAAACGAACGACACCTACACCAAAAATAAATGTCAGTATCTTAGAGTGAGTGCGTTTACAATAGAAAGGAAACGAACAGTATATATATATATATATATATATATATATATATATATATATATATATATATATATATATATATATATATATATATATATATATATGTATGTATGTATATATATATATAGTATCTAATAAAAACACACGAAAACAGTCCATCTACACAAATCAGACCCATAGTTTCAAGCAAAGAAGGACCACTCTACAAAATATCCTTGCTACTATCAAAATTACTCAAACCCCTGCATTACACTTATCCAGGTAAAGTTAACAACTCGGACGAAGTCATATATAGACTACAATCATCATGACCCAAACACCTTCAACACGACAGATAGGCCTTCAGCCGAGATGTTGTCTCTTTCTATACATCAGTACCTGCACATCTAGTTGTAGAATATATTTCCTATAATAATATATACTGCTATAATCTCATCACCACTGACATACACCAACTTCTAAATATAATAGTAGACAACACACAATTTTAATACAAACAAAAAACATACATACAGATATCAGGCATTTTTGGCTATAACATACATGAATAGACTAGAACGACACTACATAAGTACCAATCCAGCATCTTCTTCACAGGATATGTGGATGATATTCTCATTTTTACATCATCTCGCGAAGAAGCTAATAAAATATTTATTAACTTTGAAAACGCAAATCCCCACATATTAGATTTACCATAGAACATCCAAACACATCCGGACATATATCACTACTTGATTTTACACTCTACATCACCGGAACATGTGAAATAAACACTAATTTCTATAGGAAACCCGCCTGTCGAGACATTTTCATAAACTACAAGTCGGCACCTCCTAACAAAGGAAAAATAGGCTATGCTACAAATAAAACAAACCGCATTCGTAGTAAGTGCACGAATGAAACGGACATCAGACAAATGCCAAAAAGTCTTCAAACAGAATAGGTATCCCACAAACACTTTACAGTATATTAAGAAATCTAGCAGAAACACACACACACCCTATCTAACACATGCTTTCTCAAAATACCATATTTCAATGATAGAATAAAAACAGCCATACGTAAGGCCATTCGCAAAGAACAATTAGACATACAACTCATACACACCGGTCCAACACCTATCTAAAACCAAAACTACACCTAGAAACAAACCATGTGCATTATCTAACTACGCCATAAAAAATACAGGACTATGCGAACACACATATTCAGGGTATCAAATTCAATGCGCAATATGCGATATGTTTTATATTGAAAATACAATTAGGCCGTTGCATATCCGAATCAAGGAACACATTACTACCAAGACCTCGTCTTTTTATAAAAACGTATCCCACACCCACAAATCCAATAAAATAGAATCGTTAAAATACTAACAAAAGTTAAAATACTAACGAAACCTGAGAATAAAAGAATCTTTACTCATAGAAAAATTAAAACCAGAAATTAACAATAGGGCAGAGATAACCAACATTTTCCTTATACAGCAACAAACGGATCAATTATCTCCCTTGTGCAGAATTACAGAGTTGTTTACCTTAGATTATTTTTTTTAAAAGGCAGAATTACATTCCCTTAATAATTAGCGAAATTTTTCATAACATTCAAAATAGGGTTACAAAAAATATATATAAGGGTGAATTTAAATTAAACAAAAACAACAGCATAAAAAGTTGATCTACATTTCTTACCTTTTGATAATGGGGGATGTCCCCGAAAATATTTGAGGAATATACCATCTGAATTCTTTATCATTATTTATTTATTTATCTATTTCCAACGACTGAATAATTCCTGCATTGATAAGCATTCAAACACACCTTTTTATCTGATAAACAATGCTTCACGTACTTCTTATATATATATATATATATATATATATATATATATATATATATATATATATATATATGCGTTTTATTTAGTAGAAATGGTAATTAATAAAAACCTGAAGAGAGTGCTCAATACTGTTGTAGAGCAAATATGCGTTTTATTTTTTATTACCGTATCTTTCTATTAAGTTACATTATTGTTTCAGCTACCCGGCCGATTTTTTTTGTTTGTTTTTTTTGCTGTCTGTAGCTTCCTCAGACTTCGTATTGATCACTCTCTTCAGGTTTTTATTAATTACCATTTCTACTAAATATATATATATATATATATAAATATATATATATGTAAATATATATATATATATATATAGTCTTTAAAAAAAATTAAGACAACAAAATATACAATGAGAACATCATATTGTGTATTTTCATATTTCATAACCATTTGAACAATTTTAAATATTATATCATTAAAAAATATTCTGTACAACTCCTCTTCAAACGGCAAAATATACTATTTATACAGGTATTAATAGATTCATAATCTCTATTTTAAGAGAACAAGCCGCTGAACCTACCTCCACCCCACACCCATATTTTCGTTTTGCTTATGTAGCAATTTTGGCAAGAACAATATATATGACTGCACTGCCACGCAAATATTTTCCAAGATAAATAAACAAAAATCATATACACCGGACATTTCTCACATAAACAGACATCTTCTTTTACCTACACACAAATAATACAATAATTTACAACTCACTATGAACAACCTATAAAACAAACATTAAAAACAACAAAACAACACAATTTCCAAGACAGTCTGTATATACATTGTTCCTTGCCAACATTGTCATCACATATACTTTGGTGAAACAACGTAGATTAGAGAAAAGGCTCAATGAATAGAAAAGAGATATAAAAAATAGCAATTCTTTGAATACATCATTCTCTCATTGATTGCAGTATAATCATACTTTTGACTTCAAACAAGCAAAAATAGTTAAATTTATTTCAAATAAACCGCGACGGATATTTCTTATATCAGTGCTTATCGCAAATTCAAGCACAATTAAACAACGTGGAGGTTTCTGTAATGTATCGCTATTAATAAGTAAACTCCTATAAAAGTACATTAGTTAATTTTAGACATAGGTTAACTCTCTCACACCATAAAAAACACATCCTATAATAATTAATACACCTTATCAGTCAATAAATCACATAACAAAAATACACGCATTTCATTTCAGTTACACATCTATATTTGAATTATAACGAATATATTTTTTCCAAAAAGAATATGAATTGCATCATATCTTTTAAACATATTAACGGCTATATGATGTTATAAAAAATCTTACTCTCTTTCACAATGCTATGTCCCAGCCGTTTTGAATTTCCAATGAATTTTTTGTTTATGAAAAGGAACAAGGCCATACATTTCATTACATCAAAAAATATATTTTCAAATATCTGTACTGGTGTTATGTTTTCTTACTTTCATTCATCCAGAGAAGGTCTCGCAATGATTATTAATCCCCCACTCCTTGGGTAGAGCACTGTCGTAAATAGATTTCACCACCCGTTACTTAATTAGCATTAATGCGAAGCTCTCTGTAAATAAACAAGTAGGTCGAGCACTGGAAAAGCGGTGTACGAATATCTATTTAAATAGACATTTGATGAGGTTCATTTGCGGGCACTGATTCCATGTGCCCGAGGTTAGAACTACCGACTATCAACATACCAGGGGTTGAACCTATTATTGTATTATTAACCCCACTAGATTATTTTTCTGGGCATATGTAAAATCCCATATCTACGCTGATAAACTAGACACAATAGAACACTTGGAACATATCATTCGACGCGTTATTGTTGAAATACAGCATAATTTAATGCATACAGTTTGAAAACATTTGACATCTAGATTACGTGATAGATCGCGAGTCAGTAGGATATTCCATCACCAACTAAACCAAAATTATATGGAAATTTAAAAGAAAAGTATAGTATCCTAGTCACATATACGTACACACAAAGTGTATATCCATACACACACGTGCAAATATGTATATAAATTCGTTATCTGGTTTAGCATAACAATGAGAACCTTGCCAATTAAGTACGCAGTTGATATTGTTATAAATACTTTATTAAATGTAATTCACATTAGATCAATTGTTAAATAAATCAATAATTAAGTTTAAATATTAGAAAATAATTCAATAAGTGGCTGTGTCGTTGTATAATATAGCCAGTCGAGTAAACAAGATTATATCGAATGATAAAACAAATCGATAAATAAATAGATTGTTATAAACGAAAAAAAATAGCATCTTTAATTTTTAAAAAAATCCATTTTGTTTACACTATAATATACTAGCAGGGGGACATGGCGTTGTCCAGGATTGAATGTTTCATACTTGCAATACTTTTATTATCATTGAAATCGATGAAATTGCCCGATCGTTAATCAAATCGATTAATTGCATACTCTAGTCGACGTCCCACCGCGATGCGCCAGGAGGAAACTCACATGACTCCCTGCAGTGACTTAGTTTACAATACATTGTAGTCTACATTGATCTATTTTTGATCTTATAGAAATTATTTTTATATATAATAGCTTGAATCAAAGTTCAAAATGCAAAAGTCAAGTATGGTGGTGCAATTGTGCTCTTAACATAAAAATTCATTTTGAACGCGCCTCTGTCTTATCAAAGAATCTATAGTTGATTTCATACACCGAGTCCTTCTGCTTGTGCGATAATAAAATTTATTAAATACACTTGTGATGTTAGACTGTATAAAAATGTTAATTTTGGTCAAAATCGAACTTATTTTTTTATATCGATTTCGGATGCCTATCGGAGGTAGTCCGATACAAAATCTATCTAAGAACACCCTCAGACATAATATTCGTTTGGAGTGCATATTGAACGAACACAGACACACACATACACTCACACAATAAAGATTATAGATAAGTGTTTAGTAATAAGTCTTAGAATTGTTGGAATTTGAAATACTATTTTATTCCGTTTTGTAGCTTTCCTTTTATTGTCGTTAATTTGCAGATTTTTGGAATTGTTATGGTTGTGATAATGTAGTATCTTATACGTTATATGCTATATGTTACAGGTTATATGTGATACGCATGGTTTCCATATTTTATTTTATTTATTTACTAGCAGGCCACCTGGCGTTACCCGGTCGTAAAATACGCATAAGCATTATATTTTAACTAATGCAGAATTCTTATTTATTATAAGCAGAAATTTCAGATCGGGAGTGAAGGTCAGTCTCAGAAGCTTGTCATGACATTGTGATTCCATAGACATTCATTTTATCTGCCTGACGAGGCAGGCAGATGACCTGTCTACAGAATTTTTAAATATGGGGCAGAGTGATGAAGTTTTCCGGAGTGTTGGGAAGCATTTCTCCTAAGGCAACGTTTAAACAGCTTTGTAAGTATGGGAAATAGTTTCGGTTGAAACTTTTTGAGAGTGATGATTGGAATGTCGTCATGACCAGTTACTTTACTGAAATCAAAGTCTTTGCTACGCTTGGTAACATCATCCACAGATATTTTTATGTTGTATCGTGTGTTTTCAGTCACAAGCCATGGTCACAAAAGGTAGAATTTGCTGCAAAAGTATTGGCAAAGTGTTTTACTTCATCAGATGCTGACAAAATTACCTCTCAAGTTCATTGATGATGATTGGGATAGAGGACACGGCTCTGTTCAGGATCCTATGTGTTATTCGCCAAAACTGGTGAGAACCAAGCCCGTGCCCTGCAACTTTAAATTTGACGTAATGAGCATACGAATCATTTGCATTTTTTATTACTGTTTTACAGTGGTTGCTAGCAGTCTTAAAGTTGACTTTAGTTTCA
Organism: Euprymna scolopes; assembly: GCF_053919585.1. NCBI lineage: Eukaryota > Metazoa > Mollusca > Cephalopoda > Sepiida > Sepiolidae > Euprymna > Euprymna scolopes. The sequence goes on from NC_136483.1 coordinate 138,107,784, forward strand.
TAACATCTATTTCATTGAAAGCAATGGAAATATTGATTTCTAACTACGGCTGGCTGTTAGATTTTTGCTGGAATTTCTTCGAATGTCTGGTGCAATTTATATCTACAATTTACTATTCCGTCAGGTCTGATACTATAGAGGACACGTTCTTTATATACATCGAACGCTGAGAAATATCTTATATAAATGTTCGGAAGTTATCCCAATCAGCAACAGAGTATTGATATACACTCATGAGCAAAAAAAAGAAAAAATAGGCCAAGAGTGAAAGAAGGAAGAAATCGATTTTTCAATATTTTTCCATGAATATTTGTTAATTTTAACTGGAAATTTATATTTTGCAGATCATTATTATTATAGCATATAATAATAAGTGGAAAAAATAATCCTAAAAATGGTAAGACTGCATCTTGGCGAGGATATAAAAAAACGAATTGCAGGATTAAGGCAGCACAAAATGATTTACAAGCAGATTTTTATTTATTTTTTTTTTTTTTTTGCTCACGAGTGTACAATACGATGAAGAGGTACATCTGAAGATTTATTACATTTTGTTTTTTATCTTAACCGAGACAATTGAGTGATCGGAAAATCCCATTGGAGACAGAACGGTCACAGTTCTGGACAAGTTGCAGCGAAAAAATCAAGGATACTTACATACTGCCCGTCAGGGTCGTGCACACGAGTGTGTTTGTAAACAATTTGTTTTAGGTAATAAGCTATATAGAAATCATGACAGTACCTCTCCTTATCATCTGTCTTGTTTGAATGGGTTAGCTTTTCAACATTATGAATATTGAAGTCTCCACATACGTGAATGTTAGCCGAGGGATGTGTAGACAGAATGCGGCCAATTTTCTCAGCGATACTCTCAATGATAGTAACTCTGCTGTTATGGGACTGTATACAGCAAGTATGAACGCGGTGATGTGAGCCAGTTCTACTCTAAAGCATATAGGGCAATTTAGGATCTTCTCTGGAGATGTTCCTAGCACATGGAAGTCATCACTAATGTAGGCGCATATTCCATGCCCATGACGATTTGGGGGAGGTCAGATGTGGATGCCGTCTAAGTATCTTTTAATCGTAAACTTATCTAGACAAGCTGTCGGCCCAATACCAATTTCGCACAAGAACAATAGTTCAAGTTTGGTCTTCAGTTAAACATATCCGAACCTGGGATTCCAACCTTGAGCCTCTTGCATTCGAGGCAAGCACTGCCAACTGAACAAACGCCCCGCACACAAGAAATTCTATTAACTAACTTAGATCAAGCAAACCGCGGCTTGCTTGATATGTGTTAGTTAATATGCAGGAGGCTCTGGTTTCGAATCCCAGGTTCGGATATGTCTAACTGATTAACCCAAATGAACTCGAAACTCGAGTCTTGAACTTCCGGTTTGTTGGCTGCCATGGCTCTTGTGGGCTGCGACGTTGTTTGGCTGTGGAAATAATTATGTATGTATGTATGTAGGGCGAATGAACTCTTTTTCTGGGTCAACGGCCAACTAGCACCGTGTATATTTGTGTGTGTGTGTGTGTGTGTGTGTGTGTGTGTGTGTGTGTGTGTGTGTGTGTGTGTGTGTGTGTATTGGGGTAGATAGGGCTCCCGTAAGCCGTGGTGAAGGCAACCTTTCTAGGAGAAGCAAATCTCTGATTTAAAAAAAAACATAAAGCGGAAGACCAGTACCCGCATTAAGCTGGTCTGCAGTTTAATTTGTTGCTGGCTATCTTGCTCTTGCTTGTTGCTGGATCTCAACATTTTGAACCGAGAGAGAGACTTAGCTGTCGTACAAAGCTAAGACTCTGTAACATCATATTTGTATAGATACTCCCTCAGACATTTGGGCTCATGGATTTTAAATGTCTGAGGGAGTGGCACTCGTCTGACAAGACGTTGCAATCATCATCATCATGTATTTATGTACATACGTGATTCGAAACGCCCAACTAAATACCACATACGCACAAACACACACACACACACACACACAAACAAACACATATGTGTGTGTGAGTGTGTGTGTGTGTGTGTGTGTGTGTGTGTCTATGCGTCTGTGCTTAGTTGGACATTTCGAAGCACGTATTAACATATATTTGATACATAAAAGACAAAGCCATCGCACCAGACATTATTATAGTGAATAAACATGAAAGGATTACGCTCATTATCGATGCTCCGAATAATTATGGTATCAAAAGCTTACAAAATACCAGATTTAAAAAACGGCTTGTAAATAGCATAGTCGATGAATAAAATCGACATGATACCGGTTGTTGTAGGCACAAATGATCTAATTAAACAAAATGTTTTTAAATCCCTACACACAGTCCCAGAAAGATCGAGCCGTAGCAAAATCCAGATAGCAATTCTAAAACGAGAGCGTCTATCCTTAAAAGAATCCTCGGATATACATGTGATTTGTTGAAATAGAATATACTCCAACTCGTGTTTATTATATCGATTTACTAATACAGAGAAATATATATAGTGAGCACTGCATTCACTGCTATCTTGCTTTGGGTATTAGTAATGTCGTACTAACCTATGTCTATGTCTTCATTGCACTCTCTATTGCAATAACCCTTTCTTTGTTTATTCTACTATCGTGTTTGGTTGTTCCTTCAATTCGAGTTACAACCTTGTATATTGTAACCATTTTCAAGGATAAAACTTATGGACATGAACTTTCACGAATAAGATTTTAAAAAAAAGACACAAAGACATATAGGCAGAGAGCTATAAAAAAAAAAGACAAGGCTATCGAACCATCCAGCCAGCTAGCCAGCGCGGCCGTAGCCGAGATTGAACTCACTACACTAGTTAGTAGTGTAATTCAAATCTTGTCGATAGCTGAATACTTGATGCTTCGCCAGATCTATCAAGGGGATCTTTTATTGTGCCCTCATCACTAGATGGGGTGCCAACCACAGCTTAAGAGAGTCCCATCTACCCTCGAGAGAAAGATAGACCGCGCCAATTTCTCAACCTGATATTTTACCTCGCGGTACATACTGGCCAGACTCAACGTTGCTTAACTTCGGTGATTTGACGAGAACCGGTGTGTCAACGTGATTGTTGCGTATATATAACCAGACATTGTCCTGGGGAACAAACCCGAAAGCACTGTTCTCATTATTGATGTAATCGTCCCGAATGATTTGGGTCTCAACAGGGTCCAAAATGAAAAGTGCTTAAATTATCAGAATTCCAAGAATGACATGAAAACAACATGTCGCTTGAAAACATTATACCAGTTCTGGTGGAGGAATCTACTCATACTTCAATACAATTCCTGGAAGACCAAGCTATATCCAAGTTCAGATTGCAGTTTTAAACGTGGCTTCCACGAGCAGAGTTTCTATCCTATAACTATACGTCTGTGGAACACAATCAATGCCGAGGAGCAGCTGCCCGACTTACCACAACATTGTCGTTTTCAAGTCTAATATAAACAAATTCTTGTTGAGCCATCCTCTTAAATAATTGAACTTGCCTAATTCCAAACATCGTTACACATCATGTTGTTTCGTCGTCCGGCTAGCAAACTTATTAAACCTTAGCCTCGATTGGCATTAGGTCTAGATAAGTGTTAACTCTTTAGCGAAAACAACAAAAGGAAAGACAAAACGGATAACATCAACCCTGAAAATAATTATAATTATAGTCCTGTGTAACTCAGAAAATCATAAAACATGTGTTAGCCCCAGGAATCTGGCCCCCCAAGATTGCCATGGACATGGAATATGTGCCTACATTAAAGATGGCTTCCCATGTGGCAGGGATATCTCTAGAGAAGATCCTAATTTACCTTATATGTGCTTCCGGGTTCACTTGCTTACACCACTGCATTTATATTTGCCCTCTATCGGCCCCACAACAGCGGAGTTACTATCTTTAAGCGCATATCTGATAAAATAGACCACATTCTGTGGTGAATTCAACGTCCATAACGTGGAATGGCTGACCCACTCAAATAAGACGAACGATGAGGGGAGGTTCTGTCATGATTTTGCCATTGCTTATGACCTCACTCAGATTGTTCGCGAGCCCACCCGTGTGCCGGATACTACAGGTCAATATGCAAGCCTCCTACACCTTTTTCTCTCAACTTCCCCTGAGCTATGTTCATGTTCCGTTCTTTCTCCTCTAGGATCCTCCGACCACTCCGTCGTATCAGTTAAGATAAAAATGAAATGTAATAAGTCCCCAGACGTACCCCTCCACTGTACTGTATACCGATACTCTATGGATGACTGGGATAGCTTCCATACATTTATATCTGATCTACTTCTGCATTCCATGTTTAAAAAGGATGTGTCTTCTATAGTATCAGATCTAACAGAATGGTTAATTGTAGGCATAGACCGATTCATACCATCTAAAAATTCCAACAAAAACCGACCAGCCAGCCATGGTTCTCCCCAGAATATGCTGCTGCCATCGCGCACAGAAATCACTTTTTCCATAGTTACCAACGTAATAGATGTACTGAGACTAAAGCTGCTTTCAGGAACGCCAGCAACCACTGTAACAGAGTAATAAGAAAATGCAAGAGAGCTATATGCCCAGTCTGCTAAATCCAAAGTAGCTAATCAGCGGCTTGGTTCCCACCAGTTTTGGCAAATAACAAATAGGATCCTGAACAGAAGTGTGTGTTCTATCCACACCATTATCAACGGACCAGAAGTCATCTCGTCAGCATCAGACAAGGCCAAACTATTTTCCAAGAACTTTGCAGCTAATTCTACATAGGATGCGACGAAGGCAATCAACCCCCCATATTTCCTCCAATAACGCAGAACACGCTATGCAACATACTAATATCTGTGTGTGAGGTCGCCAAGCTAATCAAGAACCTTGATTCCAGTAAAGCAACTGGCCCTGACAGTATTCCAATTATAGTGTTAAAAAAGTTCCAACCAGAACTTGCTCCCATACTTACGAAACTGTTTAAACGTTGTCTTAAGGAGAACACCCTGGAAACCTCATCCATATGCCGTGTATTTAAGAATTCAGGTGATAAGTCATCTCCCTCTCAGTACAGACCAATAAGTCTTCTGTGTGTCATGAGTAAGTTGCTGGAATCCATATTAAATAGAGAAATAGTCAACCACCTCAGCAGAAATAACCTTCTTAGTGACACGCAATATGGTTTCCGTTCTGCAAGATCTACCGCAGATGTGCTAACGGTTATATCTCATAGGATTAGTGAATCTCTTGACAAAGGCTTCCTTTCCAGGGCAATTACTCTGGACATATCAAAGGCCTTCGACAAGGTATCGCATAAAGGCCTACTTCACAAGATCTCCAGCTACGGCATAACTGGAAATATTCTTTCTATCATTAAATCATTTCTCTCTGATAGACTCATAAGAGTAGTGGTTGATGGATAAAAATCAGATGCCTGCAGTATTAATGCTGGAGTCCCTCAAGGGTCAATCCTGTGCCCAACTCTCTTCCTGATCTACATTAATGATCTCTCTAAACACATACTTAAATAATTCGTTGACATCTATGCTGATGACACGACCATCTGCAGCAACACATCAAAGGCTGTAAATTAAAAAGCTCGCTCTGATTCTCTCTCCTCTAATCTCGAACGAGTGGTTCAGTAGGGGAAGACGTGACTGGTTACCTTTAATGCATCTAAAACCAGACTTCTATCTTTACATCATCAACGCTCTGATACCCATCTGGCATCAATTGAAATGGATGGCTCTCGTCTAGGAAAAGCCCCATGTTTTGACAAGCTTCTGGGCTTGACCTTAACTCCTGATCTGAAATGGAACACGTACATCAAGTCTGTTGCCAAGGTCGCTGGAAAGATGGTGGGATCCTTCTACCGCTCCAGAAGATATCTCATTACTGATGCAATTCTCTATCTATATAAAAGCCAAGTACGTCCAAGGATGGGATACTGTTGCCATATCTGGGCAGGAGCTGCTAAAAACAGTCTATCCTGCCTTGACATAGTACATGTAAGATCCACAAGGGCGGACAATCAACTTTTCACTCATTCCAGTAAGCGAGTAGTTTCCAAGATATGAAGAAATGTTAATTGTAAAAAAGTGGGGGATTACTTTTCTATAATAAATTAACGTGCAGTGAGCACCCACTTTATGGCCACCTGTTTGTTTAAGAAAAAAAAAGGGGGGTTGCCATCTTTTTTACGTGTCTCGCCCCCACCCAAAAATGTAAACACAGAATTATTGTTGGGGAGGGGGGTCAACGTGTGGATACTCGTTTCCCGTAAAATTGTGTTGATTGTACGTTGCCCCCCCCTCCGCACCAAAACGGGTTGTCATAAAGTCGATTGTCTGCCCTTGTGGATCTTACATTCTCGTAATGACCAACGTAATGTCGTTAGTAGCATATCATTGAAAATCAACATGGCGTCAAGTTTTTCTCCGATAGAATTTGTCATAATATTTAATTTTTTTAAATAAAAAAAAACTACTTGATCGATTTACGTAATTTTTGGAATATGACATCTTCATGCAGTGACAAGTACGTACATTACAAAGATGTTTTTCAGATTTTTCTTGTAAAAAAAATTTTTTTTGCCCTTTTATAGACATGCACCGTTTTTCGTAGAAGCAACTATGATTGAAAGTTTCTCTTTTTCAAGAATAGTGGCAGATAAATTATCCTATTAATGAAAACATCGTTTACTGCCAGTTGATTGCTGATTGGCTAATCGGGTCGGCTTCTTTAAGTTGCTTTTCTGGCAGCTTGCCGTAAACTATCGGAAAATACTTACGCGACATAGGGGTTAGTGTTTAGATCAATAAAATTACGCTAGAAAATCATGTGTGTATATTTCACGCATCAACGTAATGTAACAAATTGAATTATTTTATTACTTACTATTAATGGAATATTTATTGAAATAAAAAATTCAAAAATCCAAGGACTTAAAATAAAACAAATTTTTTAAAATTCTATTTCAGAAGATAATTTCCACCATAATGCAATACGTATGAAAATTAATAAGTAATAAAGTAGGTTTTTTCGATGCAGCGAACTTTAAATTGAAAACTCTATTTTCTTTAATGGCAAATTTGGCAACTATCGGTTATTTTGAGTGCAACTTGGTTTTCAGCACAACAAAGCCACATGCCACACAGCGTGTGATACGATTAATTTACTGAGAAAAACATTTGATGAACGAATAATTTCACGAAATGGGCCTATCAATTGGCCACCTAATTCGTATGATTTACACCCATGATATTATTTTCCTTGGGAAATATGTAAAGACCCGTGTCTACGCTGATATACCAGACACAATAGACCACTTTGAAAGACCGTATTCGACGCGTTATTGCTGAAATACAGACTAATCTAACGTATTGAATTTGTGATTTTGTAATTATGTGATATACGCGCGATCCGCGGGGAGGGTGTCATATGCCCAAAATTATATTTAAATTATATATACGAAAACGATCTTTGGAATAAACTACATATTTGTATAATAAAAATATTTTTTCTGTGATTCATTTTAATTTAAAGTTTTATGCCTCTAAAAAACACTTTTTACGTGAATGAAAACAATGAATTCACTTATGAGCTTTCGAAATCTGAAACCAATTAGGAAACATTTAAAAGGTCAAATAGAAAGTAATTTGTGGCTTTACTATCTTTGGCAAACCCTCATATCGTAAAACATTGAAAGCTTAAGAAGCTATGTACATATATACAATAATCTTATAAATAGAAAATTAAAACATTGCCTGACTAAATAAATTAGTTTTCTTTTTTTTTTAATTTGGTTTGATCAAATGGTTTTGTAATAAATGACGAAACTTCGTCTTCCGAGGATCCTGTTAATGACTTGATGACGGTTGTAGCTGAAACATGCGTGCACATATGCAGCCAAAATATTCGTATAAATAATAATTCACCTGAAAGTAAAAGTAAACTCGTATGAGTCACATTGGAACAACTTGATTTTGTTGTTAGCATTCTTTTAGTAGGGATCGCGTGGAGGTTGCCAACATCCATAAATGAAAGTGGCACTATACAACTGATTGGATTTGAATATGGCACACCTAAGTTATCTGTCCGTGTTTGTATGCACTTAACCAGCGTCATCTCACTAGAAAAATACACACAAGCGAAGAACAGTGGCTAACTATAATCGAGATCGACCCGAAGGTTCCCTTTTTCATTAGGTGTTACACTGAGGTATAGAAGAAGGCGCCATTCCATTTTCAGAAATACGCCACTTTCCCTTGATCCTTCTGTGACAATGCTAAGCGTATAGCAAGTGAGAATCAAGTACCATTTTTTAATCTTTGGAATGATTCGACTGAGGATTGAACACCGGTCTCACGGCTCATTAGCAAACACTCTTACCATTATACATAAGAAAATACTTATGAAATGAGTTAAAACATATTTAATCTGAAAAGGAAACACTAGATAAATGGATAGTCCTTAATCCGCGGAGTTTCGAAGAAATACTCTCCTTCTCATCAGAGAGTAGGAATTAGCAAAATGCGGGATCGGATTTTGCATGCAGAAGTATTTGATGAAACAACAAGTAAGTCAAAGATCTTACTTGAAAACAAAATAAGTTAAGCAGAGGGAATTTCTACAGTGTTACAATTGCTTTGTAACCATTTGAACAAGCTTAAACATTATTTCATTAAAAGATATTCCATAATGGCTAATCTTCAAAATACAACTGTAATACAGATAACAAAAGTGCACACATTTTTTTTATTTTACTAATACAAGAAAAGAAAACAACCTCTCCATTCTTTATTTTATCGGGTAATATTGGAATTTGAAATCGTTCCATCACTAATATATATATATATATTTGTTGTTTTTTACACAGTGATCACCACTTATCAAGGCCCGGAAGCCACTCGAGGATAAGGGTTATTGCAAGTACATTACCTTAGTGTGGAGATATATATATAAAGCTGAATGTGTGTGTGTGTGTGTGTGTGTGTGTGTGTGTGTGTGTGTGTGTGTGTGTGTGTGTGTGTGGTCACGAATAGGCTCCTATATGGTTGACTATTTTGAAAAACTGATTACATATAATGATAGAAGATGTATCGAGACACAGGAATGGGTATGTTTGATCTGGCAGAACGAACGGTGGTTCATTCAAATTGTGGGGTTTGCGTTCGCGCCTGGTCCACAAAGTATGGAAATAAAAAATTTAAAAATTAAAAAAAAAAAAAACGTTTACAAGTGTTTTTGATATAGAGGTATATAAGAATACTTTGATAATTATGTTTTAACTTAAATAGGGATGGTATGATAAAATTGTGGAGTCTGCCTTCGCGCCTGGCCTCCATAGAATGGAAATAGGCACAAACTTTAATAAAGACTGTTCATATCTATCTGCGTCAGTATACTTTGATAATTATGTTTCAGTTTGAAGAAATATGGTATAATAAAATCATGGGGTGTTCCTTCGCACCTGACTTCCATAGAATCGAAATATGCCATAAAGTTTAACAAGGTTTTTTAATATAGATCCACAGAATATTGTGATAAGTGTTTCAGTGTGAACAGGTATGGTATAATAAATTATGGGGTTTTTCTATTTTATTTTTACTTTCATCATATTTTGCTTTGGTTTTGATACCCCCAAATTCGAAGCTATCTCTTTACAACCCTTCCTTTTCATAACCTATCATACTTTCATAAATCAGAGTCCATTTTCTGTAAGATGTTTTTGAACCCAGTCAACGACGGGTACTTTTGCTAGTATATATATATATATATATATATATATATATATATATATATATATATATATATATATATATATATATATTAGTAATTGGACGATTCCAATGTTTTTTTCCCCCCGGTACCGATATAATTACCGATTCCGGACTAAATTCCCAATTCCGATACAATTACTGATTCAGATTCTATAAAAATCTCTTAATGTTGAAGAATAGAATTGTTATTTATTCCTGATTACCTTAAAAGCACATGTTAAATGTGCAGATATTTTCTCAAATGTAGAAATAGACTTGTGGAAGATAATCTATAGATTTTAGTTTTACTGGTAATTAAAGATCAATAAATATTGATCATTTTATTATTACTACCAGCAAGGGGAGATTTTGTTTTTAAACAAAAGTAAATAAAAAAGACAATTAAAAGAATCGTTTTGGGCATCGAAAATAGGTATACGTTTTTCCCATTGCGATACCCACAAAAGTTCCTATTATTCCGATTTCCGAATTATTGTCCCAACACTAATATATAATTATATATGTATGTATATATATATATATATATATATATATATATACGTGTATATATAGCGTTTTCATATATATATATATATATATATATATATAGCGTTTCCTTATATATATATATATATATATATATATATATATATATATATATATATATATATATGGTCATTAAAATGGATAAAATCCGACGATATGAAATTTAAAATGGAGGCGGAGCGACATAGATGCTCTACGTTTCGCCCGTTTTATGCGATCTTACTCAAGAGGGATGGTCACTGAAACGCTCTAGGACTATCCGCCTACCATCTTAAATTTCATATATATATATATATATATATATATATGTATAGTGGCGCCAGAAAGAAAGTCCGCACTTGTCATTTTTTTTTAGGCTAAATTGAATGTAACTGTTTAAACAACCTATAACTCATTTGATTCATCTTTTATCCCTCTATAATTTTATCCCTCTATAATTTTATCCCTCTATAATTTTAGGCAAAAAGAAACGTCGCGGCAACAAATGAGTTTAAAATCAGCTTAAAATATCCGCTTTTTAGGCAACAAAGCATCTCTAATCGTAATTGTTGCTGTTCCATGTTATACAGCGTAGCATTTAGTTCATATCTCTTTACTTTCTTTTAGTGATCGTCAGGAGATCATAAATCTTCACCTTTCTGCTTTATCCAATCGAAAAATCGGTCGCAGATTGAAATGTGATGAGAAAACGGTACGAATGACTTTGAAAAAGCGCCAAAACACCGGCACTGTTCGAGATGCCCTTAAATCTGGTCGTCCAAGAGTTACTTCTAACAGGAAGACAATGCTGTCAAGATCCGCAGTCTCAGAAACAGATTTGAAACGGTTCCCAAACCCCAACAACAGTGTAGTCTTGTAAAAAGTGCTCTCTTTCTACAATTATGAACAGATTGAATGGAATTTAATTTGCGAGGCTGTGTTGCAAGACGCGAGGCATTTATTTATGTAAGAACAGAAAGCGCCGCCTGGATTTCGTTAGATGCAATGAAGATCATGACACTTCATATTGGTTGAAAGTTATTTTTAGCGACGAAAGCAAGTTCAGTAGGCCAGGCAGTGATGGTAGGTAGTACGTCCGTCGAAGGAAGAGCGAAGAATTTAATCCTAGCACAGTTTCAACGCTATAGGTTCAGTTTTGGTGTGGGGCGTTTTTAGTGCCAATGATCCAGGGCCTATAGTTCGCTTGCAAAGTCGAATTAAATCGATCAAATACATTAATATATTGACTGGGCATTTTCTCCACTAGTTTGGCAGGAATTCGGATGATAATCCCATCTTCATGCAGGATACTGCTTCCATTCACACAGCTGTCAAGAAGAACATGATATTCCGTGTTTGGATTCGTCTGCACAATCTCCAGGCCTCAATTCTATTGAAAACGTATGGCATTACATCAAGCAACAACTACACAATGATAAAATTTCAAACCTGGAAGAACTTTGGACAAAATTTAAAGAGAAGTGCGATGCCCTTTCCTGGAGTATTGCTGCAGTCTAATACAAGGAATTCCCAAAAGATTACAGGTTGTCAAATTGCAGAAGGGCTATGCTACTAGATATTAACTAGTTCATTGTGTTCCTGTTGTATTTGTGTTGCATTAATGTTTAATATTTTCGTTTAAATAATAAATTTCCATTGTGCTGAGTTTCTTTTTGCCTTCTCGATTTGAGTTATTTTTTTTAATTGATATAAACACTAGGATACGTCAATTAAAAGTCAAATATGAACAGAAAATTCTAGAGGTATAGATTGCTAAGCAGTTACATTCAATTTAGCTTAAATTTGCGTTTTTTTTTTAATGACAAGTGCAGATTTCTTTCTGGCGCCACTATATATATATATATATATATATATATATATATATATATATATATATATATATATATATATATTATAAATAATTGATCGAGCAACTGGAATTCGCGATCTCGCACGAAACCAGCCAACCGCCAACGGCCTTTTATTTTCCAGATAGTGCTCAACTTTTAATAACTTACTTGTTAAAGGTGCAAAATACTTACAAATGCCTATTTTTATATATCTACAGACACATACTTTCGCAATCATTTTGTTTTATTTTACTTCAATCGAAGTTCTCAGAAATCAAGGGCCCACACCCAGGGGCTAACACTTGAACTCTGTATGAGATACATAGATATTCGAATGTTCCATTTAAGTTCTTTATCTCTCAATCACTGAGTTAGTAAAGAATTGAGAACATAATTTTCCTTTTCCCAATTAACCATTTTTATACGTTGTAGTATATCTTTCATGTTGGTCTCTTGGTTTTACTGGATTCTAGGACAAGAATTTATCTAGTCTGATGGAGTATCCAGTTTCGTGCTATTACTTGAGGTAATATCACTTGGAGAAGGTGCACCATTCCTCGGAAAAGCTGTGGAGTAGCCGTAGTGAGGAGATCTTATTTGGGCTGCGAATACTGTGTTATTTTGAATATTTGGTCAGGGTTTACTTCTATGGAAAAAGTATCCTCATGCCAGATTGTTCTGACAACCCCCTGTACAGAGAGACCTTAGACACTCGAGGACAGTGTCTAGTAAGCATTCAAGTTCTCCCCTCGCAATCATCAGTGTAGGCATTGATGTTTGCAACGAATCCACCTTTGACTAAAGAAGCAAGGAACCTTACCCCTGGGCCACTGCCAATCGCCATGAGAATTAAGGAAAATTTAACATTTACAAAGCGAAATATAGGAATAAGTTATTGAGACGATCTAAAGTGATTGACCGTTCGGAAATCGCCATTTCGCACAAGGCCAGCCGACCGCTTTTTATTTCCCCGACAGTGCTCAACTTTTAAGAACTTACTTTTTAAAAGGGCGAAATAATAATAAATTGTAAATAATTATTTTTTATACCTACAAACTTATATATATATATATATATATATATATATATATATATATATATATATATATATTATTTAATAATATAAGTATAAGATATAAAACAAAATGTGTGCATGTGTGTGTTTTGTCTGCGTATGAATGAAATGATTCACTAGCGAATTTGGACACTTGCCGTTGATAATCAAGTCCCGTTGATCCTTTCGGACGGGCGAGATGCAGCAAAAAGATAAGACGTGACAAGCGGACACTAACGACGATTGGTGGTCAAGGGTGAAGACAGGGCACTCTCCGCGCGGGAGGGGCTTCGTCGCAAAAAGCAGGCGTTAGGAGGGTCAGAAGGTCTTCGAATTCGGCTTGCTCATCAATGTCTAAAACTCGCATAGTCGATTCCAAAGTCTAAATCACATTAACTGCATTTACCCAAAAGAACCCTATTGAACTCTCTCTCTCTCTCTCTCTCTCTCTCTCTTTCTCTCTCTCTCTCTCTCTCTCTCTCTCTCTCTCTCTCTCTCTCTCTCTCTGTGAGTATATATATATATATATATATTAGCAGCATATGTCTTTTGCGCGTGTTTCAGTGAACAACAGGGATAATTCCTGTTTGTTTCTCTTGAGTTCCATCTTTTCCATTTAGCAGGCCAATGTTCGAACGTTTTGTACGAGTATAAAAAGAAATTTGCAAAGCAGCGAACGTTTTCAATACCCATGACTCATCTTCAGGCGCGTGGTCAATTAAAAAGTTGCGGTAAGTGAATTTATTTAAAATATCGATTAAAATCTTTTAAAAGCACTAAAGCGTATCATCTCCCTCATAATTGAGCCTGGTTGATGGTCGATTTGGTTATGCGAATAGGTAGGCCTTCTAGGATGAGGAGGTGCAGGTTACAATGTGAGACAACTAAAATGGCAGTATATTTTATTAATATTTTTGTAACTTAATTTTGTCGTGTGCTACTAAATGTTGGTAGATGGTACTTAGATGTTACCTTTCTTCTCCTAAAAAAGGGAAGACAGGTGACATGTAAGCCGTCAAATTATCCCTGCTGTTCAATGAAACATGACTATATAATAAGAGCATCAGAAAATATCAGCAGCAGCACAAAAAAATGGCGGTTTGGAAAGAGATTAACAGTAGCAGCCGAAAAACGCGCTTATGCAAATTAGGATGTGTGCGCGAGAAAAAAGAGACAAAAAGAGGAAAATGATAGCACGTGCTCGAGGGAAAGAAAGACGACGTCGAAGAAAATGGACGTGTAGACCAGATACGCAGTTTCAACGAAGGCGAGAAATGGGTCGGCTGAAATGCGGTCAGAAGAAGAAGAAACGCGAACCAGACTAAAATGGACATGTGGAAGCAAGAGACTTTTTAATTAGTAAAAAAAAGGTAACGAAAATAAAAAGTTTTGTTAAAAAAGAAAAAAATGCCGACCCAGATTTTATTTATTTAATTCTAGTTTTATTTTTATGAATTACTAAAGTAAAGAGTAACGGCCATGATATATATATATATATATATATATAAAAGTGAAAGTGTCTGTCTGTGTATCTATGTATCTGTGTGTCAGTGTGTCTGTGTGTGTACATTTCGCTACGCAATAACTCTGTCAATTTTAAGTCTACAGACACGAAATTTGATATACAGGATACTGAGATTTGGGAAAATCGATGTCATCGGTTTTCGGACAGAAATTTCGCGATTAAGGGGTCGAAGTTCAACGATTTGACTTTCGAGAACTCTACCAAACTTCTCCGACAATTTTAAAATTTAAGATATAATTCCTGGGACATGGATCTAACTTAATAACTTGATTTGAGCCCAAAACAATAAATTTTAAGGGGGCATAATAGGGATCAAAGTTTTAAAAAAAAAATTAACCACTTTTTTTTTTTTTTTGCTCAATATACATCTCCAAATACCCAGGCAACGCCGGGCACCCACGCTAGTATATATATATATATATATATATATATATATATATATATATATATATATATATATATATATATATATACTAGTAGTTCAGTCCGGGTTTATATATATATTATTATTATGGTTTAGTTTCCTAGAAGTACATCCAATGAAACAACATGTGTCTACCAAAAGTGCTCAATGAGTAAACAGAGCAGGTTTCATATTGACTTTTGGTAGAATGTTAAAGACAGACTCTGTTACGAAAATCAAAAACACTCCATAAATTTTATATATATATATATATATATATATATATATATATATATATAAAATTTATTTATACAAATATTGATGGCTACATATGTGCATACATGTTTCTGTAATCACCCGTTATTGTGGGATTACGTCTTCAGGCCAATAAAGAGTTTTCCAGGGTAATTCTTGGCCTGAAGACGTAATCCCACAAATAACGGGTGATTACAGAAAGACGCCTGCACATATGTAGCCATCAATGTTTGTATAAATAAATTTAATAATACATACATACATGCATATATATATATATATATATATATATATATATATATATTTAAATGGGAATTTGAAAACTTTGAAGTGTCGAATATAATGATAAAATCATTCGGCACTTCAAAGTTTTCAAATTCCCATTTAAATTTTACTTTAAGAATAACTGTCTTCAAAAAGTTTGTGACCATCTTTTACTTTATATATATATATATATATATATATATATAACTACTTCATTTACTCACACAAATTTAATATACGAAAGTATAGATTTATGCGTATATTCATATATATATATATAAAAAAGGAGGGAAAAGATCTACCTTAAACCACAAACCTAGTTCAAAAACAGATCCTTTGTTCGATAAATTCATGCCCATTGGCTGATAGGAGGGAGCGCGGTGGATACTAGAAAGCTGATTGGCTAACTAGAAATCCTCAACATATATAAAAACAAGAAGCAACCACAAAATTCGCGCATAAGCCTGACGAATCTTACAGTGGATGAAACGCAGAATATTCAGTGTAGCTTAATCGCCATATATATTTTATAAATTACTATGTATATATATATATATATATATATATATATATATATATATATATATATATATATATATATATATAAGATTGATATGTAGTTTGCTTGAAGCATTGTGTGGGATAGGTATGTAGTAGAGATTTAGAAGGCTATCAACAATGTGAGGAATGAAATATAGTTATTGTTGGTAAAAGGAGACGAAAACAAGTGGCGATTTACAAATCAATAAGTACATACATATATGTCTATATATACATATATTTATTCAGTTCTATTAGATACAAATGCTTTACTTGTTATGTTTGCGACAATATCCATTATTAATTTCGGAAAAACTTCCCTTTTCAAATGGTAGACGTGACAGATCGATTCAAAGCATTCTAGATGATGGAGCGGAAGTTGGATAGCTGTGTGGAGCCTCGGAGCAAATGTAAGAGGGGATTTATGTATTGTCTTAACATGTTTTTTGTACCATTTATATATATATATATATATATATATATATATATATATATATATATATATATAGACATATATGTATGTACTTATTGATTTATAAATCGCCACTTGTTTTCGTCTCCTTTACCCAACAATGACTATATTTCATTCCTCACATTGTTGATAGCCTTCTAAATCTCTACTACATACTTATCCCACACAATGCTTCAAGCGAATCGATACCAAAAAAATTTTCTTTTAAGTGTGAAAATTATAATATTAATTATATCTACACGGTGTGGTTTTACATGAGATTTTTTTCAAAATACGGTAGCCTGTTACAGTTACAAAAAGTTTTTATCTCCTTTTCTGAAAATTAACTATAACTATGAAGAAATAGATGATGGTTGTGACATTCCAACAAGTTGTATCCCCCCTCAGAGGGTTACCGAAAACGGCCCTTTTTAAGGCCACCAAATTCTAATGAAAGTCATTGTCAACTTGATATGTGCGATAAAGAATTGGGGAAAATACAGTATGATCTAGTTTATGGAAAAGGAGTGTGACTCATTGGTTATTATTAATTAGAAAGTAAGAAAGGAAAATGATTTTAATTATGAAATTAAAAACTGACTAAAAGTGACATTAAAACCGAGGAATATTAATAATCATAATTTAATTCAATTATTTAAAGAAACGTATTTGCTTGTCTAGTTACATTAAAAGTCGTGAAAATGTTTAAATACATATTTAGACGCTACTGGGTTCCCATACTTACATCCAAGATGGTGGCGGTGGGTAAAATGTACGAGTTCATGATAACAAATGAAATTTTTTGAATTTATTAAAGGTAATTATATTCTAATATTTTTGCATATTCTTATAGCCAAGTATAGCAAATTTTATTTAGACATAAAAAGTTAGTTTAACAGATTCGAAAACATTTTAAAATATTTATCTTTTATTTACATTCTGTTAAAACTGGGTTGAAGCGTTTTTTGGAAAAATTTAAAACTTAAAATACTATTAAAAATTATAGAACAGTAATATATCATTCTGCTTTTAACATAATAAACTTTAGGCTTTAGTCTTTCTGATCAAATCAAAAATTGTTCAGAAATAACGGATTTCTATAGATTTTAATAAGCTTTAGAAAAAGCAGTTTTCGATCGATTACGCAGTTAAACAACATTGCAGCTAACAAGAGCTATGATCGCCAACAAACGGAAGTCCAAGACTCGAGTTTCGCCCTCATTTGGGCTCATCAGTTAAACACATCCGAACTATATATATATGCATGTATGAAGAGAGAGAGAGAAAGAGAGAGAGGGGGGAGAGATAATGTTAAGTGTATGCAGATGTAAAAAATTTTCCAAGAAAACAATGAAAGGGGTCCTAAACTTGTACCACAGACGTAATTTTCCAGCTCTAAGAGAAGCAAGATTCTACAAGTCATTTGTTATAAACTTTGGCGAGGGCCTCGGCCAGCTCAAAGGTATATTTCTTTAATATTAAAGTAGGAATAAAATTTGGGCCACATGATTTGAGAGATGTCAATACTTCTCTGATATCCAGAACATGGGAAAGCGTGATGATCAGATCATCCAGTGCGGTTTCCGTCCGTAGTGTGAAATAAGATGGGGAAATGGTTTGTGGAATTAAAGCAAACAGTTGTACAAGCAGTATAGTCCTATCCGTCGCCTTTAAAGAGATATCATGGTTGTTGGATAATACGGTAGTTTTTTAATTGCCCATTTTTACGGTAGTATTTCCAAAAATACGGCATTAAAAATTAGTAACAAAATACAGTATATAATACACACGTATGTAATTATATAAAATTATGACACCGTAAGGCGGGACAAATACCGTAACCATAGGCCGAAAACTATCGTATTCCACACCGTAACCTGAAAAAAAACGTATCAGAGGGCCACCGTATAGCGGGGTTATATATATATATATATATATATATATATGTTTCGTGGATTAATTTTAAATTCTGAAAAAACAACATATAGAGGCATATATTCGATTTAAGAATTTATTGCTTGATAAAGGAATATATAGAAAGGGTTATTTTAATTTCCTTAATCCATAGATTTTCAATAATGGCTCATATCATCAGAGGAAATGAAATGCAGTTAGCAAAATGTTCATTCGCAGCTGAACATTTTGCTAACTGCATTTCATTTCTTTTGATGATATCAGCCATTGTTGAAAATCCATGGATTAAGGAAATTAAAATAACTCTTTCTATATATTCCTTTGTCAAACAATAAATTCTTAAATCGAATATGTTCCTCTATATTGTGTTTTTCAGAATTTAAACTTAAATTTAATTTTTATTTAGTTATATTTAAAATTATTTTAATTTTTATTTCGAAGAAAAAAAACAAAAGTTGGTATTTGAATGTTTTTCCATGCAAATACTTTCAGTTATCTGTTTCAGATATCAGCTTTTTTTTGTTTGTTTGTTTTTTTATTGTTGTTTTTTTTAATGTTTTTATAATGTTAAAGGTTCTGCGTTTGTTTTATCGTCTGAAATTGTAACATGAAAACATGAATCAAAGAAGTTTTAGACTATCAAAAAAATGAAAGAAAGGTTTGTGTTTTAATTAACGAATCGTACTAACAACTTTTGCGGAATTTCCTGAAGAATCTCGGATTGGATTCGAATTATTGTTTCTTTTAAATAAAAATTAATTGTTTGAAAATGATTTCAACTTGCAATGAAAGTTTATAACATTAGGTAAAAGTGAGATATTATCTAAAAATCAAGTTTTAGTTGGTCCTCTGTGGCATTTTTACCTAATTTTATAAACTTTGGTGTTTTTCTTTTAAATAAAAATTAATTGTTTGAAAATGATTCGAACTTGCAATGAAAAATACAAATAAAATTCGTAAAATGTCGACAAATAAAGAAAGCAAAAATGATTTTGTTTTGCTTTTATTTGAATATTTTAAACGCGAAAAAATTGTCAATTAAAAAACTTTCATTGCTTTGTACTCATGCGCAGAATTTTTCAAACCTGAAGTTGTAGACCGGATGCACAGTTTCATTGCCCAAGCATGACGATTTGAATTTTATAATATATATTCGATCTTGAGGTAGTTGGCTATGTATCCGCATTGATGAGCTGTGATACAGCGAAACAGCACTGTGTTGATGACTATATATATATTAGACTACCCGTGATCCGTTGGATCAGTATATGTCATAGCTAGCTATGAAATAGTGAGTATATTAATTATTCCAACAATATACTCGTACAAAAATGGTCACATCCGTTAACATAAGGAATTACATTGCTTAATATCTGGAAAGCTACTTATTTGCGGGAATTTAAATGCAATATTCGTTTTCAGCATAATATCGCCATTTTAAAAGGAAAATATTAAGGTGGAAACCAAGTAAAAATTTACCAAAGTTTTTTTCAAACAGTCTTTATTTTAAATTTTATTATAAAATTATAACCTTTAGAATAAAATGTGTTTATGAACTGTTCTTTTAATCAAACATCAGAGGTGTTGATAATTTTTTTTACATCAAACATAAAAATATAACTGTTATAAAAATTATGACTTTTTTTCAATGAGATTTTGTTTAAATATATTTCTGAAATATTTTAATTTAAACATATTTATGAATTGTTTTTTAATATAAAAAAGACAGTTCATAAATATGTTTAAAACAAACAGTTCATAAATATATTTAAAAAAAACAGTTCAGAAATTTTTATAACAGTTATTTTTATGTTTGATGTGTAAAATTTACCAACACCTGATGTTTGATTTAAAAAAAATACATAGACATATTTTTATTATAAAGGTTATAACCTATCTATCTATCTTTCTATTATATTATATTATAAAACTAAAATCGTCTTGCTTGGGCGTTGAAACCGTCCATCCGGTTTACAGCTTCCGATTTGAAAAATTCTGTACATGCGTAAATAAATACAAACGAGCTCATGAAATCTTTTTTGTAATCGACAATTTTTCGCGTTTAAAATATGCAAATAAAAACCATAAATCCCTTTTGCTTTTTTACATCGGCGTTTCATAAATTTCACTTGTATTTTTCATTGCAAGTTTGAATCGTTTACAAACAAAAACAAAACAAATATGGTTACGATTAAAAAAAATTTTTTAGGTCTTTTATATATTCCGTAATTGACAGTTTAAAAACGTTAAAATTACTCAGATCAGCTTGCCTAGTCGTTGAAACCGTGTTAATAAAAAAAAGTACGCATAATAACATCTAACCTGTTTTATATGAATGGAACATAACAAAAAATCGTGTGTCTGTTTCTCGACTTACTATAACATGGTCGTCTTCAAATCTAATAATTCCTCTTGAGCTGTCCTCTAAAATAATGTATGCCATACCCAGGTTCCACCATAACTGATCATGTTGTCTCCTCATCTACCCAAAACTTAGCCCTTATCTTAGAATAGTCTCCAGGCTTTGATAAGTGGTGACCTCCCAAGTACAATGTTTTAATGTTATTTTTAGTTAAAACCTGATTTGATAAAAATAAATTGTTTGTAATTGCGCAGAAACCAGATTTTAACGAATATATTATTCTTAATGTCGAAATCAATTTTAAATGAAAATAATTAAAAGAAAATAAACAGCATGGTTGGTTGTTAACGACGATCAAAAGTCTCGCTCTCCCCCTCTCTCTCTCTCTCTCTCTCTCTCTCTCTCTCTCTCTCACACACACACACACACACTATATATATATATATATATCTTTCTCTCTCTCAATCTATCTATTTATTTTCTCATTCTTTCTTTATCTATCTCTATTCCTCTCTCTCTCTCTCTCTCTCTCTCTCTCTCTCTCTCTCTCTCTCTCTCTCTCTATCTATCTATCTATCTATCTATCTATCTTTAATTTATGCAGATTACGTATGTATTATCATAGAATCAATTCTCTATTGAATATTACGAGGAATAATTTTCCCGATGGACTAATTCACAAAACAACAAAAAATATGTGTAAAAAATAATGATAATGTCGTTCATCAAATTCCGTCTGTGTTTGTTTACAATATCACATCAGCTGATATTTGGGTTTGACAATTAATGCCCTGAAAAAAGTCACTTTTGAGTAATATTTAGTTTTAAAATGTGATAACGAAAAAAAAAATGTTTTGCGGCGATTTTAAATTGTGCCTCTTTTTCTTGTAAACTACACTCATTAATAAGAAAAAAGTAAAATAAAATTATGAGGTGTACCAGGGTTTGAACTGGATACCATTTGATCTGTATTCTATTACTCTCCCATTGCGCTATATCTCCAGATGACAATAGTTCTGATTTTTAAAAAGAAATGATTTGCTGAGAATTGAATCTCCCTTGATTTGCTGAGAATTATCTCCCTTTGCCGGTGTAACGTAAAATATTCCCCTGTAAAAATTCTTTTTAACTATAAGAAAGAGAGACTATTTTTAGGATCGAATTTTTCGATTTTTGATACTTATCGGATGAATTTCTATACAGAACATATCTAAGAACACTTCCAAACATATAACTTACCTTTCTGTGGAATTTTCAAAAGATAGGCTCAGCCATTGCGGGACGTATGAGGAATGAACTCAAACACACACACACACACAAAGTGACTTTTATATAATAATAATAATAATAATAATAATAATAATAATAATAATAATAATAGATAGATAGATAGATAGATAGATAGATTTCTTTTTCTCTCTCTTCCTCTTTTTCTGTCTGTCTGTCTGTCTGTCTATCTGTCTCTCTCTCTCTCTCTCTCTCTCTCTCTCTCTCTCTCTCTCTCTCTCTCTCTCGATGTAACTGTTCCTGCTTACTATAGTCTTAAATAAATGAAATGGGGGTCTGTGTCTATTACGTGGGGCAATAAGAAAGCTGAAATTATTTACAAAAATTATCACTCATTAAAAAATCACATGGTGATTATGATGACGGGAAAAGAACTTCAAAATGATAGTAGACTATATCCTCCAACTACTACTAACAACAGAAACTGATAGTCGGGTACAGTATAGAATGCAAGAAATCGATTAATCATATTAGGTTTAATGTCAATTTTACATTCTAGCATGCGTCGAACGACTTTAAGAAATTAGCTCCCAAAATAAAATGGGCAGGTGTTTATTCATCCATCCCCTAGGTCCATAATTATCGCGCCCTTCCATGTTTTCCTTAGATTTCCTTTATGAAATTTACTTGATACACTAACTGTTCTACAGCTATTAACTTAAGAATTCTCACCCATCCTTTCAACATGGCTATATCATCGAAATCTACCCTTATGTACACATGTCCCTAGACTATCCAGATTTTATCTTCCTCGGGACTAAAGCTGTCTTTAACATTCACATTACACATTCATCGTATTATTCTCATATAATTTTTTTTTCATAATGCGAAATCATATATGCACTATCTTGCATAGTAAACAAAAATTTTATATAGTTTTTGTTTGTTTATAGAGTTATACCGGTAAGTAAAATAGGAGGAAACGCTCATTTTCCTTTATATATAAGAAGATATAAATAAAATAGAAATTGTAACTAAAACTGTGAGTATTTCGGATAATAGCTTCATTTTATAGTAAGTTAGAATACTCGTCCCAGTTTAATTAGTGCCTAATGACTATGGACCAGATAGAATGCAAATCTGAAATATTTGAATTTTCAGATGAAGAGGTAGTGGCCATATTATACCTTCTGGAGAGCCTTTAGAATGTTTTAAAGAAACTGAAATTTGAAATGCATTTAATAATTGTTAACATTTCGCAAAAATCTGATTTTCAACGAAGGGCTTCCAAAAATTATTTGTTGCAAAATATATATATATATATATTAAACAAGATGTAGCCTACATTGTGACCCCTTAAGCCTATCAGTTGTGTTCCAAATTTTATGGTGATTAGTTAATTAGTTTGTTAGTATAAAAATATATAAACTTGTACACATACATATATTTATATGGATGAAGTTGACGTACAAATTTCAATTTTACTTTGCTTTTAACTATGCTCCTTCAAATCCTATATATAAAGTGAAGTTAATTCCCAACTTAGGCTCAATAGATTGCTTAACAAAACTGTGCTTTGTTATTAGGATAAGGTATACATTGGACCGTGTATAACATAGCGCGGAAGCAAATGCATGCGAAATGGCGTCACCGGTAGAAAAAAAAATAAAGACTTTAAAAAAGATCACGTTATAGAAGGCGATAACGTCCGCGATCACGTGAGAGGCGTGAATGACACTCGAGAAGACGACCACGTGAGGAACGTCATGTCAAACGCAAACGCAACATGCATCCGAGATTGAACTCAATACACGAGTTCGTAGTGTAATTCAAATCTTGTCCGTAGCTGAATACTTGATGCTTTGCCAGGGCTCTCAAGGATATTTCTTATCGTGACGCTATGGGTTGCCTGCCACGGGTTAAGAGAGGCCTGCTTACCCTCCAGAGAAGGATAGACCGCACCAGTTTTCCAACCTGGTATTTTACCTCGCGGTACATATAGCGCCTCGCCTTCAATGATGGTCACCCATCTGGTACTGGCCAGGCTCAACGTTGCTTAACTTTGGTGATCTGGCGCGAACTGGTGTGTCACGTGATTGTGTCGTATACGTCACAGCGGTAACAGGAGAATGGGGAAATAAATGTTCTACAACAAAAAAATGCGAAGATAAGTTGATTTCTATTCTTTGCGACTGAGGCCACAACGTGTTGGTTCCCGGATAAAGTTTCACCTGTTGTTAGAAGCAAATACTTCACTTTCGATAGAGTCAATTGACTTTTACATTTCGCCTAAATCAATATTTAATTTTTTTTTTCTTTTTTTCTTTTTTTTTTTTTCACATGCAGAAGTTGGAGAACTCCATCACTAATGAGTATGTACCCCATTAATAACATTTTATAAAACGTATTCTTCACGAAGCACCGGTTTACAGTAATATTTCCAGCGTTTTCATTAGCTGGATTTTATTGATAACGTAATCAAATAAAGTGGAAGGTTTTAAAAATTGTCTTCGATTTTGTTGTATTTTTTTTTATTGATAATTATTTATTTCATTCTCGTCCGTATTTGCAAGATGCGTGGGAAATAATATTACATACTGGATTTGAAATCTTGTATAGATAAACAAGTAACACTATCAGGTAGATCCGTTAATTAACGGGATTAAATGAGGGTCACTACTATCTAGTTTAGCACTTATAACACTATATATTACTCTTTTTGCTTTTACTGTACCCTTATTCCCGTTTCGCTCCCTAATAAGGTCAGAAAAGACTGAAATATTGGAAAACTTTCAGAATTAGTGTCTTGCTAACATGGGGGGGGGCTTTGCCCGGACGTAAAATACGCTTAAATATGTATTTTAATTTGTCCACATTTCGTATATATTATTATAGAGGCATGATTACAAAAGTTATAAAAAAAAAATGTATTTAGATGCCCTCGAGTAGAATCGAAACTGTAGCATTCAAAGCTGAATGTACAAAATGTGTAATGATTTTTTTGCAATTATGACCCATTTTATCCCTTAAAAACCAATCACATCGATTTTCCCAAATCTCAATACACTGTATATCAAATTTCGAGTCTGTAGACTAACAATTGACAGAGGTATTGCGTAGGGAAATGTACACAGACACACACACACACACTTTCACTTTTATAGACATAATAGATAGCAAGGAGACCCGACTTTGCAAAAATTAAATGAGGGTCAATGAATGTTTCACACTCCCATATTTTATATATATATATATATATATATATATATATATATATAGATAGATAGATAGATAGATAGATAGATAGATATATAGATAGATATACACACATACATATATATATATATATATATATATATATATATATATATATAAAAAAATTAACAGAGTTATTGCGAAGGAAAATGACACACAGACAGACTCACAGACACACAGACACGCAGATACGTTCACTTTTATAGATATACTAGCATGGGTTCCTGGCGTTGCCCGGATATTTGGAGATGTATGTTGAGCAAAAAAAAAACGTGATCAATTTTTTTAACAATAAAAGCCCAAAACAATAAATGTTATAATAGGGGTGAAAGTTTTAAAACTTGACCTTTTTTTTTTTTTTTTTTTTTGCTAAGTATACACCTTCAAGCACTCGGGCAACGCCGGGCCGAAATGCTAGTATATCTATAAAAGTGAAAGTGTCTATGTGTCTGTCTGTGTGTCTGTCTGTGTGTCTGTGTACATTTCCCTATGCAATAACTCTCTCAATTTTTAGTCTACAGACTCGAAATTTGATATACAGAGTACTGAAATTTGGGAAAATCTTTCTGATCCATTTTCGACCAGAAATTTGGCTGTTAAGGGGTAAACGTTCAACGATTTGATCTTTGAGAACTCTACCAAACTCCTCAGCCAATTTTGAGTCTAAACACTTGAAATTTTAGATATAGGTTCCTTAGACAGGGATCTAACTTAATAACTTTATTTGAGCTCAAAACAATAAATGTTAAGGGGTCATAGTAGGAGTTAAAGTTTTTAAAAATTGACCTCTGCGGTCTTTACCAAATTACTCAGACAATTTCGGGTCTAAACATTTGAAATTTGACATAAAGGGTATTCAGACATAGCGCAAGCTTTTTAATCGGTTTGGTTCGAAAATTTTTAGTTACCAAGATATAAATGTTTGTATGTTTGTATGTATGTATGTTTGCCTTTCTGCCTAAAACTTTCGAGAGAGACAACAGCTTTTACCAAGTATCGTTTTGAATTTAAACCTTTCAGACGACAAATATCGAAAAATTGGCTAAAAACATTAATATCTTCACTTTCAAGTGGGCACTTTTCTACAGGGGGGTCGCTTTTTCGCCGATATTTTTGAAAGTCATCCTCTCCTTTCGATTGTCTAGCCTTAATTTAAACCTAAGTCACTTCCGGTTTGGTTGTGGTCGTAACAGAAAAGACGTCAGGTTTTTTCCCCGGTTCTTTTCCTCCTTCGTGGTACGGGACCGAGCCTGCCTTCCTACTACCATTTCTTTTTTTTTTTTTTTTTTTTTTTGCTCAACATACACATCCAAACACCCGGCCAACCCCGGACTGAAATGCTAGTATATATATATATATATATATATATATATATATATATATATATATATATATATATATATATATATATAGTTTTAAATAAAATAGTAGGCGGAAGTTTCTCGAGAGCTCTTTCGGCTATCATCTCTTCAGGAGTAAATCGATAGCAATCTAAATAGTATTGTGACGAAAATAAAGAGTTCTATTGGGGAACTTATTTAATGTGCCAACGTACGGGGACATTAATTAAATTTATTTACGTTTAAAAAACGATTAAAAATGTTGGCACAACGAGGGAGAAAAAAAGAAAAAAAAAAGCGGAAGAAAAAATTCAAAGTTCCCCAAAGAGAAACAATGCGTTTGATGTTTCCTTTTGCCGGCACAAAGAAGGTTGACGCACCGCGAAAGAGACGGCCTCCAAAATCTTTAAATGGTTTTTGGAGTCCGCTCTATGTAGCACCTCGAACCAATCTATTTTATATCTATCGGCACAGCACGGGTTGTCAACCAAATGCTGGCCAATAGCAGAAGCCAAGGCTGCAGAAGGAGGGAGACCACCGAACCCCATCCTCCCTTGTCTGATCTTCGATGGAACATGCTGGTTTATACGAGTCAAAAGGTGCAAGGATGTTCGCCCAACATAACCAGCATCGCACTGGCATTTAAACTGATATACAATATTACTATTTTGGATGTAAGGCAAACTATCCTTGCGGAAAGACGGAAAAGCAGGTCTCGTAGTATATACCACACGCAAGGTCACCGAATTGAAGCAATCGTAAATACTTCTTCGAATCTGTTTTGAAATTATATTACTCCCCTCCCCTATCCACGGTAATTTCAAATAAACCGGGCATTTCAAGAGTCCAAACTTTTTAGGGGATTTAAAATCCGCAACCTTTCTGAAAATACAATCATCAATAAGGTCAACAGGATAACCATTATTGATAAATATTTTCCTGATCTTATTGAGTTCGACATCTAATCTGTTAGGCGAACAAATCATGAGGGCTCTATGTACCAAAGTATTAATTAAGCCGACCTTACGTGATTTAGGTACAAAAGACAACCAGTTCACATATAGGCCAGTAAATGTCGGCTTTCTATAAATTGTAGTGAGAAAGCCCCCCCCTTGAGCGTTCGACAAGAACATCCAAGAAAGGAAGCGAATTGTCCTTCTCACTTTCCATAGTGAACTTAAGAGCCCCATGTAAAGAATTCAACCTATTAAAAAATATCGACGCTTCACTTTGCGAAGGAAAAATAGCAAAAGTGTCGTCAACATATCTGAAATATGCAGTGGGTTTAGATGTAGAATTAAACATAACGGATTCATAGAACCCGACGAAAATATCCGCTAAAGTTGGGGCCAACGGACTCTCCATTGAAACCCCGTCAACCTGACAGTACATAATATCACAAAAACTAAATTCCACGGATTTCGTACACATTAAAATGAGTTCAATAAGAATCTCTTTAGAAAACCGTGGAGCAGTCAGGCGACCATCATATAAAGCGTCGGCACATATGCGTATAGTCTCATCCAACGGTATGTTGGTGAAAAGACTAGAGACATCAAATGAGCACATGAAAGACGTCTCTGCATTAGAATCCAACCCACGTACACAATCAACGAACCGAAAGGAATCTGGGATACAATGCGTGGTGTATAGCTCACGCACAGGTTGCAGAATTTCCACAAGCCACTGAGCCAAAGAATGTTGTGCTGAACCAACCATTGATAAAATAGGTCTCAGTGGAACACCTTGCTTGTGGATTTTGGGGAGACCATACATTCTGGGACGTTGTGACCCAGAGGGCCTGATCCTGTCATAGACATCCTTGCAAAACACCTTCTTTTTAAATAATGCAAGTAAACGTCTCTGCATTTTAGCCTCGTTCTTGCAAGTATTATCCGTCAACTCGACAGAGCCTAGTTTACGGAATTTCGAACTATCATTGAGAATAACTGTCATTTTCTTAACGTAGTCCGATTTATCCAAAATCACCACCCCTGCACCTTTGTCTGGTTTACACATATAAATATCGGTATTAGATTTTAACGCTTTCATCGTCTTAAATTGCGTTATGTTTCAGACAAAGTCGCTATGATCGACAGGAATGTTACTATATCGGTGAGCTAAGGCAACTAAATTGGATTTCATCCCAACAATTTTTTCTGGGGAATTAGGCACATTATGTCTAAGTTGAGAGAACAAAACTTCAAAGGCAGAAAGTGTTCTCTCTTTATTTAAACTCATGGGGGGAATACAAAAATCTAAGCCCCTAGACAAAACTCTATTTTCAATTTCTGTAAGGACAGTTTTTGAAAAATTGAAAATATGTTTGCTTCCATTAGTGGGTTCACACCCATATCTTCTGCGAACCAGAAGAGCAAGGTGTTTACTATTATCTTTGGAAGCATTTTGCCTAGCAAACTGATCACCGATAGATAAATATTTGCAAAAACGGAAAAAATCACAAAAGGACAGGAACCCCTTAACTACGGACCAAAGTTGATGACGATTACTAATATACGTCTCAAGATTCTCCATCAACTTATTCATGTCGTCACGTATAAACGCACGCTCCATAGATAAACTTAGCTTCACTTTAGATGCAGCAATACGTTTACTAATGTACACTGGGGCTACATCTTGTTCCAGACAAGAACGCAAAAAAGCTAAGGAGAGATTGGTAGATCTAATTCTACTCCTTAATCTTACAATATTATTACACAATTCTATTTGTTGGTGTGTGTACCTCTTCCGAAAATATTTAAATAAATGTTTAGAGGTATAGAATTTGTATATGGTTTTAAATAAAATAGTAGGCGGAAGTTTCTCGAGAGCTCTTTCGGCTATCATCTCTTCATGAGTAAATCGATAGCAATCTAAGTAGTATTGTGACGAAGATAAAGAGTTCTATTGGGGAACTTATTTAATGTGCCAACGTACGGGGACCTTAATTAAATTTATTTACGTTTAAAAAACGATTAAAAATGTTGGCACAACGAGGGAGAAAAAAAAAAGCGGGAGAAAAAAGATGCAGACAAAGGTGCAGGAGTGGTGATTTTGGATAAATCGGACTACGTTGAGAAAATGACAGTTATTCTCAATGATAGTTCGAAATTCCGTAAACTAGGCTCTGTCGAGTTGACGGATAATACTTGCAAGAACGAGGCTAAAATGCAGAGACGTTTACTTGCATTATTTAAAAAGAAGGTGTTTTGCAAGGATGTCTATGACAGGATCAGGCCCTCTGGGTCACAACGTCCCAGAATGTATGGTCTCCCCAAAATCCACAAGCAAGGTGTTCCACTGAGACCTATTTTATCAATGGTTGGTTCAGCACAACATTCTTTGGCTCAGTGGCTTGTGGAAATTCTGCAACCTGTGCGTGAGCTATACACCACGCATTGTATCCCAGATTCCTTTCGGTTCGTTGATTGTGTACGTGGGTTGGATTCTAATGCAGAGACGTCTTTCATGTGCTCATTTGATGTCTCTAGTCTTTTCACCAACATACCGTTGGATGAGACTATACGCATATGTGCCGACGCTTTATATGATGGTCGCCTGACTGCTCCACGGTTTTCTAAAGAGGTTCTTATTGAACTCATTTTAATGTGTACGAAATCCGTGGAATTTAGTTTTTGTTATATTATGTACTGTCAGGTTGACGGGGTTTCAATGGGGAGTCCGTTGGCCCCAACTCTAGCGGATATTTTCGTCGGGTACTATGAATCCGTTATGTTTAATTCTACATCTAAACCCACTGCATATTTCAGATATGTTGACGACACTTTTGCTATTTTTCCTTCGCAAAGTGAAGCGTCGATATTTTTTAATAGGTTGAATTCTTTACATGGGGCTCTTAAGTTCACTATGGAAAGTGAGAAGGACAATTCGCTTCCTTTCTTGGATGTTCTTGTCGAACGCTCAAGGGGGGGCTTTCTCACTACAATTTATAGAAAGCCGACATTTACTGGCCTATATGTGAACTGGTTGTCTTTTGTACCTAAATCACGTAAGGTCGGCTTAATTAATACTTTGGTACATAGAGCCCTCATGATTTGTTCGCCTAACAGATTAGATGTCGAACTCAATAAGATCAGGGAAATATTCATCAATAATGGTTATCCTGTTGACCTTATTGATGATTGTATTTTCAGAAAGGTTGCGGATTTTAAATCCCCTAAAAAGTTTGGACTCTTGAAATGCCCGGTTTATTTGAAATTACCGTGGATAGGGGAGGGGAGTAATATAATTTCAAAACAGATTCGAAGAAGTATTTACGATTGCTTCAATTCGGTGACCTTGCGTGTAGTATATACTACGAGACCTGCTTTTCCGTCTTTCCGCAAGGATAGTTTGCCTTACATCCAAAATAGTAATATTGTATATCAGTTTAAATGCCAGTGCGATGCTGGTTATGTTGGGCGAACATCCTTGCACCTTTTGACTCGTATAAACCAGCATGTTCCATCGAAGATCAGACAAGGGAGGATGGGGTTCGGTGGTCTCCCTCCTTCTGCAGCCTTGGCCTCTGCTATTGGCCAGCATTTGGTTGACAACCCGTGCTGTGCCGATAGATATAAAATAGATTGGTTCGAGGTGCTACATAGAGCGGACTCCAAAAACCATTTAAAGATTTTGGAGGCCGTCTCTTTCGCGGTGCGTCAACCTTCTTTGTGCCGGCAAAAGGAAACATCAAACGCATTGTTTCTCTTTGGGGAACTCTGAATTTTTTCTTCCGCTTTTTTTTTTCTTTTTTTCTCCCTCGTTGTGCCAACATTTTTAATCGTTTTTTAAACGTAAATAAATTTAATTAATGTCCCCGTACGTTGGCACATTAAATAAGTTCCCCAATAGAACTCTTTATTTTCGTCACAATATTATTTAGATTGCTATCGATTTACTCCTGAAGAGATGATAGCCGAAAGAGCTCTCGAGAAACTTCCGCCTACTATTTTATTTAAAACCATATACAAATTCTGTACCTCTAAACATTTATTTAAATATATATATATATATATACATATATATACATATATATATACATATATATATATACATATATATATACATATATATATATATATATATATATATATATATATAGTAGGAAATTGTATTCATTGTTAATTCGTGAGAGGTGAATCTATCACCATACGTTCCCTTTAAAAAAACACGCCAGTTGGACTTTTATTAAGTACAATACTTAATAGATTTTTTCTTTTTTTTTTTAAAGGAGAGTAGAGAACGTTTTGTGGAAGCGTTGTCGACAGCTCCCGTTACTCTCGCTTCTCTTTATTTGTCACTCAGTCCTCATTTTTTTAATGAGTGATTTTTCTGACAAAGGGAGAAGAAAAAGCTGTATTCTAGGTTGGCAGTATTTTGCGTGAACAGTCGGCAGAGATGGCGGAAATTTTCTGTTCTATGTCTATCCTTGTAGCCATGTCACTAGTAAGGGTGCTGGAGGTAAACGTTTTATCTGGGCTGACGTTATCCGCCTGATAGTCAGGGACCCGAACCTTGGATTAACCACTAAGGAGACTGTCCTATCAGCAGGCGCAAAGTACTGGGGCTGCTGAATTGCCATTTGGTGAATGGATTCTGGACCATGCAGTAGCTTCTGGTGGGGCCTCTCGATGCCATTCTACGGCTTTATCTTATCATGTGCTACAAAATAAAATTCTTCGTTACTTTTCTCTCTTTGTTTCCCCTCTCTGTCCTGCTCTAAGCAAATCTGACGACCTAGTCCACAAATTCCAAAATTCCATCATGACAAGTTTCAATAAAAAAATACACGATTAAACCCGGATCTGAAACTTCCAACGTAAACCCCCACTACCATGTCTCCTTCTCCAACATCAGGGGTCTACGTTCTAACCTTCCAGAGGTTGACGCCCAATTACAGGAGACTAGACCAGACCTTTTATTTTTAAGCGAAACTGGAATTGGACGGACTATTTCCCTAAATTAGTTCGTAATTAAAGGATACTCTAACCTAACTTCCAAATCTGACCCCCAAGATCGCCATGGGCATGGAATATGTGCCTATATAAAAGATGGCTTTCCATGTGGTAGGGACATCTCCAGAGAAGATCCTAACTTACCCCATATGTGCTTCCGAGTAGCACTAGCTCACACTACGGCATTTATATTTACTCTCTATCGCCCCCATAACAGCGGAGTTACTATCTTTAAAAGCATATCTGAGAAAATTGACCAAGTTCTATCAGCATATCCTTCACCTAACATTCACGTATGTGGAGACTTCAATGTTCACAATGTGGAATGGTTGACCCATTCAAACAAGACCGATGATGAGGGGAGGTTCTGTCATGATTTCTCCATTGCTTATGACCTTACTCAGATTGTTCATGAACCCACCCGTGTGCCCGACAATGACGGCCAGTATGCAAGTCTCCTAGACCTTTTTCTCACAACTTGCCCTAAACTATGTTCAGTTTCAGTTCTGTCCCCTCTTGGATCTTCCGACCACTCAGTTGTATCAATTAAGATAAAAATGAAATGTAATAAGTCCTCAGACGTACCTCTCCATTGTACAGTATATCGATACACTATGGCTGACTGGGATAGTTTCCGTACATTTATATAGGATCTTCCTCTGCGTTCCATGTTTAAAAAGGATGCGTCGTCTATAGTATCAGACCTGACAGAATGGTTAATTGTAGGTATAGACAATTTCATACCCTCGAAAAAGTTCCAGCAAAAACCTAACAGCCAGTCATGGTTTTCTCCAGAATGTGCTGCTGCTATTGCGCACAAAAATCACTTTTTCCACTGCTTCCAACGTAATAGATGTATGGAAACTAAAGCCGCTTTCAGGGCTGCCAGCAACCATTGTAAGAAAGTAATAAAGAATGCAAGAGAGTTGTATGCTCAATCTGTTAAGTCCAAAGTAGCTGAGCAGCGGCTTGTTTCCCACCAGTTTTGGCAAATTGCAAACAGAATCTTGAACAGAAGCGTGTGCTCCATCCCAACTATCATCAATGGACCTGAGTTAATCTCGTCAGCATCAGACAAAGCCAAACTCTTTGCCAAGAACTTTGCAGCCAATTCTACCCTTTGCGACCAAGGCCGCCAACCCCCAATATTCCCTCCTGTATCAGAAAACACACTATGTGATATACAAATATCTGTATGTGATGTTGCCAAGCTAATCAAAAACCTTGATTCCAGTAAAGCAACCGGCCCTGACGATATTCCAATTATAGTACTCAAAAAACTTCAACCAGAAATAGCACCCATACTTACAAAACTGTTTAAACGTTGTCTTAAGAAGAATTGCTTCCCATCACCCTGGAAAATCTCATCAGTATGCCCTGTATTTAAGAATTCAGGTGATCGTTCATCCCCCTCTCAGTACAGGCCAATAAGTCTCCTGCGCGTCATGAGTAAGTTGCTGGAATCTGTGTTAAATAGAGAAGTAATCAACCACCTCAGCAAAAATACCCTTCTTAGTGACACATAATATGGTTTCCGTTCTGCTAGATCTACAGCAGATGTGCTTACAGTTATATCTCATAGGATTAGCGAATCTCTCGACAGAGGCAACGTTTCTAGGGCAATTGCTCTTGACATATCAAAGGCCTTTGATAGGGTATGGCATAAAGGTTTACTTCACAAGATCTCCAGCTATGGTATTGCTGGAAATGTCTTCTACATTATTAAATCATTTCTCTCTGATAGGTTCATATGAGTAGTAGTTGATGGGCAAAAATCAGAAGCTCACAGTATAAATGATGGAGTCCCTCAGGGTTCCATCCTGGGCCCAACTCTTTTCCTGATCTACATTAATGATCTTCCAAATCACATCCTTACATCATTCGTAGACATTTTTGCTGATGACACTACCATCTATGGTAGCACATCTAAGACAGTAAACGACCAAGTTCTCTCCGATTCTCTCTCCTCTGATCTTGATCACGTTGTACAATGGGGAAAGGAGTGGCTGGTTACCTTTAATGCATCTAAAACCAAGCTTCTCTCTTTACATCATCAACGTTCTGATCCCCATCTGGCATCAATTAAAATGAATGGCTCTCGTCTTGGGGAGGCCTCAAGTTTTGACAGGCTTCTGGGCTTGACCTTTGCTCCTGATCTTAAATGGAATACGTACATCAAATCTGTTGCCAAGGCCGCTGGAAAAATGGTCGGATCCTTCTATTGATCCAGTAGATATCTCACTGCTGATGCAATTCTCTATCTATATAAGAGCCAGATACGTCCAAGGAATGAATACTGTTGCCACATATAGGCAGGAGCTGCTAGAAAAGACTTGTCCTGCCTTGATAGGGTTCAAAATATACTTCGTGGCCTGGTGGGAGATGTCCTTTTCTCTTCGCTGCAACGTCTATCTCACAGAAGAGATGTTGCGAGTTTGTCTCTGCTTTATCGTTATTTTCATGGAAAGTGTTCGACTGAGCTTCAATCTATGGTCCCCCCTCGCCAAACTTTCATAAGAAACACTCGTCTAGCTTTAAACACTATCAATAATTCCCTCCACTCTTTATCTGTGCCTAAACCTAAACGTAGATTCCATGAACAAAGCTTCTTTCTTAGAACTGCACGCCTGTGGAATTGTCTTCCGTTTTCCTGCTTTCCAGCTTTCTATAATATGGTTGTCTTCAAGTCCAACGTGAACAAGTTTCTGATGAGCCGTTCCGCTTATGTTAACAAATTTACCGAACTTCCATTACTATCGATTACTATATTGTCCTTTTGACTACTCTACACTCTTTAACCCTTATCCTTGAGTGGCCTATCGGCCTTGATAAGTGGTGGCGTCAATGTAAAAAAAAGTACTATTTATAACTTTATGTATATATGTGTATAATGAAAATTGTGCATGTGTACGGTAATGCCTTTCTATAACAACAATAGAGAAATATTGGTAGAGACGCAGAGGTCAATATTTTTTAATTCGACCCCAATATAAACCCCTTAATATGTATTGCTTTAGGTACAAATAAAATTAAAATGCTTGGCCCATGTCAAAATAACCTACATCTAAAATTTCAAGAGTTCAGACCCAAAATTGGCGGAGGAGTTTGATAGAGTCTTCAAAGGTTAATTCTGTCAACTTTGACCTCTTGGAAGCAAAATTCTCGCCCCAAAACTGATTAAAAAGCTTGCTACCTGTTTGATTACCCTTTATGCAAAATTTCACATTTTTAGA
Organism: Euprymna scolopes; assembly: GCF_053919585.1. Lineage (NCBI taxonomy): Eukaryota > Metazoa > Mollusca > Cephalopoda > Sepiida > Sepiolidae > Euprymna > Euprymna scolopes. The sequence goes on from NC_136483.1 coordinate 138,143,674, forward strand.
CCCAAAATTGGCTTAATAGTTTGCTAGAGACTGCAAAGGTCAATTCTTTTGAACTTTAGCACCTTGGAAACCTAATTTTCAAAAAAAAAACGATTGAAAAGCTTACCCTATTTCTGAATACACTTTATGCAAAATTTCAAATCTTTAGACAAAAATTGGCTGAGTAATTTCGTAGAGATCGCAGAGGTCAATTTTTTTTAAACTTTGACCCCAATTATAACCTCTTAACATTTATTGTTTTTGGCTCAAATCAAATTATAAATTTAGATCCATGTTTAACTAACCTATATCTAAAATTCCAAGTGTTTAGACCCAAAATTGGCGGAGGAATTTGGTAGAGTTTTCAAAGGTCAAATCGTTTAACTTTGACCCCTTACCAGCCAAATTTCTGGCCAACTGTCAATATATATATATATATATATATATATATATATATATATATATATATATATATATATATATATATATATATATTCAGTGTAGCTTAATCGCCATATATATATATATATATATATATATATATATATATATATGGCGATTAAGCTACACTGAATATTCCGCGTTTCATCCACTCTAGGACGAAATTACTCAGCCAATTTTTGGTCTAAACATTTGAAATTTTACATAAAGTGTATTCAGAAATAGGGCAAGCTTTTTAATTGTTTTTTTTTTTTTTTTTTTTTTGAAAATTTGGTTTCCAAGGGGCTCTGAGTCCTAGAGTGGATGAAACGCAGAATATTCAGTGTAGCTTAATCACCATATATATTTTATAACTTACTAACCAGCTCTACCTACGTATTGAGCACTTTTCAAGTAAATACTTCAAGTTTACGCATAAATTTATACTTTCGTATATTAATTTTATGTGAGTAAATGAAGTAGTTATATATATATATATATATATATATATATATATATATATATATGATTTACTTACATTTAGTATAATAATCAGATAATAAGATGAGATATGTACCTTGTTTGTATTTAATGGCTTCCCAGAGCATCGCTAAGCTTGTTTATTTAATTCCAATTCCAGTACATGTACATGTAAATAAAATCAAATATATAACGCGCGCCAAATTGGATGTTGACGATAAGATCTCTCCGTTTCTTTGTGTGTGTTTTAACAGACAATACTTGAAAGGTCAATGATACACAGATTCCATTCTTCTTTATTTTTCGTTTAAATAAATCGAAAACCAAAAAACTAAAACATTGCTCGTATTCGTTTCAAAATACTTAAAAGCGTTTAGATCATTTACAAAATGGCGACCTTTTACATTCAGTCTGGGAGCATTAAGTTGTATAGGTATATACTATTAAAACGTTATGGGGTAACGCTGGCTAAGTGGTTAATAACTCGGACTGAAACCTGCGCGCGCCAAGTTCGAACCCAGTTTGTTCCACCGAAAATCTTTCATTTAACCCACATCTGACTATGTGTCTACCCCTCCGGGAAGGAGGTAAATAAAAAGAAAGTGCGATTTAAAAGTAGTCGTTTTTTTTTAGGAGATTGTCTGTTCGTACGCAAACAGAAGCATGTGATTGGTTTACAAAATAAGGCATAGGAAGAGTGCACATTACTAAGGTAGTACTTTCCGCTTATTCAGATGATGGACTTATACATTTCATACTTGTCGAATCTCAAGTTTCAAGGATTCGTTTTCGAGTGATTAAAAACATGGCGCACCGTGTTCGAATCCAGTCGTTCCACAAAAATCACTTTCACTTAAGATATTGGTAACCTTCACGTAATTTCTCCCTTAATCCCCGCTGTCTTTCTAGAAATTATGACTAGAAAAATGTCGGGGAAACCAATGCCAACAACAGAATCTTTTGATCCGTACGATATGATGACCAGATACATTCTTTATAAATGTAAAAAAATTAATATCACATAAGCAAAACCATTACATAAATATATTTTTTTTATTATTATTATTATTTAGCTCGAAGCGAATTATTTTTGTTTACAACATCATTTCTATGGGGTTTCTTTTTGTAATAAATACAATACGTAAAAATATAAATTAATTGTAGTTGGATGTCTTAGACATAAGTACTTTCTTATAATTGTAGTTGGATGTCTTAGACATAAGTACTTTCTTTGGCTACTAACAACGTATTCTTCCGAAAAAATTCACAAATATTTTTTCGTATTAGCTATGAAACGGCAGAAGTGATGTAAATAGAAAAATTGGTCTAGCCAAGTACTGTACTATCACTGTTCACATATAAAGGTTAAAAACAAACGACATATATATATATATATATATATATATATATATCGGGTTTTGAATAAGTCCTGTTACATTTTTATTTTTATAAATTCATGTATTATTATTGATTGTAACTAACATTTGAGTACGTCTAATTAATACTTATATATTGCAGATACAATATTGACTCCTGAGAAAATCCTAAATTATAAGTACAACCCAATGGAAGGAAAAAGAAATGAAAATCTCCGTTTCGCAAACAAACTGACATTGCAACGCTACTAAACGTCAGTAGAATGACTGTCTATCGTGTTGCCCAACGTCTGAATAACTCGGAGACCCTCAAGGATCGACCTCGATGAGGAAGGCCTCAAAAAATTAGGCGTGGAACCATCAAAAGGGCCTTTGAAAATGATCCTGAGCTGAAAATGACAAGACTAGCACAAAAGATGAAGATTTCTGTATCCACAGTGTCCAGGGTGGTCAAAAGCATGGGAGGAAAGAGTCTAAGACGTTCCAAGAAACTCCTCTTGAGTGCTGCAATGATTCATAAACGTCTGGAGAGGAGCACCCGCCTGTAGAATGACTTAAAGAGCCACGGGAATCGTATCCTCATTTTCTCCGATGAGAAAACATTCACTGTCGATCCAGTCTTCAACAGGCAGAACGACCGGGTCGTAAGCTTTGGGAATGATGTCTCTAACCACAAGAGAGTGTCAACCACCAAGCATCCAGCATCTGTCATGATGCTTGGGGTCGTAGCATCCAATGGGGAGAAGATGCCCCCGGTGTGGTTTGAACAGGGATACAGGCTAACCTCCGCTGTTTACAAAGACATTTTGGAAACTAAAGTTCTTCCATGGGTTAAAAAGATTACCAAGAAAGCAGATTACGTGTTCCAGCAGGACGGCGCACCCGCACACACCGCCAAAATTGCGCAGAACTGGTTAGAGACTAACATGAGACTTTTGGCCTCCACAGTCGCCAGATTTGAACCCCCTTGATTTCAGTGTGTGGGCGCATATTGAGGCAAGGGCCTGTAAGACCCGCCACAGTAACAAAAATGAGCTGAAAGCCTCTGTAAACCGAGCATGGGCGTCCATGAAGAAGGACTACGTCAGGAAGGCCTGTAAGAGTTTCCGACCTCGGTTGGAACGTGCCATTGCCGCCAAAGGTGGCCACATTGAATGATATGATGCCTTGTATACTAATAAATCATTGTGTAACCAAACTTGTTTGATTCTACCCAAAGTGACGTACCAGGCTTAATTTGAATAGGAAAATCTACAATGTAACAGGACTTATTCAAAACCCGGTATATGGGCAAGAATTTATCGAATTGAAGTAAATTGTTTGTCGATTTGAATGCTCAATGAAAGAAAAAGAAAAAAACACTTAAATTGTTTTAATCGTTTACTAGCAGGAAATCCAACGTTGCTCGGAACTGAATTAGGATCACTACTATGTGTTTGTTTTTTAATCATTTTTATAACATCATATAATGTTTTTGTTTTTACTGACTCTTTTCCTCCCGTTTCACTTCCTGGTATAACCGGAAGAAGCTAAACTGTTGGAAAACTCTATGAGTTATGCATATGCTTTAAATTGCATTAAACTTGAATATACATATTGGGAGTTTTAATGGGGTTCTGTCTTGCATGGGTCATTTACAAGTGGGAACACATAGATATTCTTCATATAGAGTGTAACGTTGAACTTTAGGACAGCTTCCTTTGTCTTCCCTGAGAAATTGTAGACACGTGATATAGATTTCATAAAAATGGGATATATTTTAATTTTGAAAGGAGGTTCAGTTCAAGTAACTTGTTAGGTTTTGTCACTACATATGATTTAAATTTTATTAAAAAAAATATATATATATTAAGTTCTAAGGAGGTTATACACTCAGATATACACTTAGACATTCGCAAACACTTCCGTTATCTTACTCGGTAAATTTTGAATAATACACTTTTAAATTTTATATAAATTCTCTAATCTTTCTATAGGGACACCAATATAAACTTTCGATTCAGGTATTCCGAGTTCAAACTCATTCGCTTCCATTGCACCACTTCCAATCCTCCCGTATTTGATTCTAGAACGAATTGATTGGCGGGACCCGTGGAAATTCTATAGTTGTATGCTTGTAGACATAGGAGTTTGTGACATTCCTATTTCATAACTGCCAGGGTGAACGAAGGTCGCATAATCTCTATTATTATAGAAAAGGAACTTTGTATGTGTGTCTGTGCGTGTGTCTGTGTGTGTGTTTGTGTGTGTGAGTTCGTTCTCTATGGACTCCGAGCGACTGCGCTGATGTTTAAGAAATTTCACACAAACATACTTTATTTCACACAAATGTATTTTATGTCTCTGATAAGTATTTGTTATATTACAAAACTAGGCGTATGGAAGCAAGAAAGAGGGCAAACGAAAAGGTTGAGTTTAAACTTTTTATTTAAAGTTAAAACGATCGTGAAACGAACTACTTGGTGTGTCAGAATATTTCGTGTTTTATTTGTGTTTGTTTTTTTTTTTGTGTTTTAATGTAATGTAGGGAGTCGTCTGTTTGATATTTGTATACATGTGTTTTATCAATTTAAAGCTAAGAAAGTTGTGAATGTGTTCTGATAGATGTTGTACTGTTGCAGTTGTTATGAGGTAATTATTCGTGTTTATATGCTGCCGGAGTTGCGTCTGCTGTGATGTTTGTGTTTTGTATTTTGATTTTTCTTTTGATGTACGGCTTCTTCTGGCGGGTTTCTTTGTTGAGGTAAGGCGCGAGTTATTCCATTGATGTGTGTATATAAGAAATGGGATTTGATGTTGTTGTGTGTGTTAAGTGTGATCATTTACGTATCGACGGACGGGGTTTGTCTTAGCGTCGCCATTATTATCACCGTCGCTGTTCCTGCTGGTTTCTAGTTTATTCATGTAAATATAGAGAGATATGCGATATAGCATATTGATAATCGATAATCGAAATGATCCGATGAAAGAAAGAACAGGTGATGTTGACCAAAGTTAACACCTTACACAGCCCAACATCACAAGTGCATTTGAGAAGTTTTATTACCACACAGGCATAAAGGTCCGACATATAAAATCGACAGTAAGTTCTTTGATATGATGGGGGCGCGTTCGAAATGAATGTTTCATGCTTCTGTTTAAAGTACAATACACACCATGATACTTGACTTTTTCATTTTAAACTTAAATTCAAACTATTATCACAGCACAACCAGTAAGGCTGGGCATAATAAATCAACAGTAGGTTCTTTGATATGACAGGGGCGCGCTTGAAATAAATGTTTATGTTTAGAGCACAAGTGAAGCATGCTAATTGCCTTTTGCATTTTAAATTTTAATTCAAGCTGTTATATATAAAGATTAATTTTATAAAATAAACAGTAGGTTCTCTGCAGTGCAATGTAGACTACAATGTATTGTGGACTAAGTGGGAGGCATGAGAAGCTTCCTCCCAGTACACCGTGTTGGGTTCACAACTAGAGCGGACAATGAATTGATTTGACTGAAAAAATGGGCGATTTCACCGATTTCGATGACAATAAAAAGATGGAAGTGCGAAACATTCGATGATCATCATTCAATCACGGGCAACGTCGGATCTCCTTGGTAGTATTATTATAACACCTTTGTTGCAAGTAAAACATACTTTTATCTAATTGCTCTGGTTGATGTCGTTTCAGAGTATTGCTAGTTATGGGGGTTTATCTTCCAAACCCTTTCCATAGTTTGTACCTATTTACTGTGCCTCCCCACGGGACAGAGTTAGACACCAGGGTCGTTTTTTAATGTGGAGAAAAGGTACAAAAATAAAAATTGTCTCAGTCGTGAAGGATTTCTCCTCCACCGAAAGAGAACAAGAAATAGAAGTGCAGCATCTGAAGAACAGATACTACACTTTGATCTTGTTCCGAAGGCAAAAAAAAAAAAAAAAAAAAAAAAAAACATATTTCAATTCTATGCATATCCAACGTGACGCATCCCCCACGATATTATAGTATAATCTTTGGACAGAACAGATACTACAGTTTTATCTTGGCCCGAAGATTAAAATAGTGTATTTTAATTTCAGTTTCATGTCCGACACAACAGTTACATCAGAAGAAACTTTGAAAATTGTTATTTTAATCATTTATTTATTTTATTTACTTATTTATTTTCCATTACATCTCCCGTTAGCGGGGATCCCATATTTTAAAAAAGAGGCGGAGGAATAGGTAGGAATGAACATGAAATTGTTTTTAAAGTCTATGGGTTTCGTTTTAGGAATCAGGGGGCTCAGCCTGTGTTTCGCCTATAAATAAGAGAGAAGGAAGATGAATTCGTACATTTTTCCAAAAGACGGTGAAATTACAAACATTTCTACTTTCTAACTAACGTGCGCATAAAATTCCCAAATAGTTGCGATTTGTTTTTTATTTGCGAGTAGCCACTTATCAAGTCCCTCAAAGATAAGAGTTAATTGAAAAATGAAGAATAATATGATTGAAAACGATGATGAATGAAAAGCAGTTGTTCAGAGCAGTGGTGGAGTCTGTCCTTGTTTACGTTGCTACAACCTAGACACTCACCAAAATATTGGAAAGAAAACGAGACGGCACGTACACCCGTATACTACGAACAGTATTAAATATATATTGACAAGATCATCCCATGATGCAGCAATTTTGTAGCAACCTACTTTCCATTTCTCATCAACCCAGGGAGTGACGTCTGCGATTTGCCGGTCACTTCCAGAAGAGCAAGCAAGAGCTTATAAGAAATGTATTGCTATGGATACCACGATACGAGCATAGGACGACTCAGATCAACGTACATCCAGCAAATTATATATGACGCCAACTGTGATGCAGCTGACGGAAGACAGGGAAATCTGGAGAGAGAGAGAGAGTCACATTGGTCCAAGCAGGGAGCCCGACCAGATAGATCCATCAAAATCAAAATATTGTCAAATTTTAATTAAATTTTCGGCGGTTATTAATTAAATTTGAATAGAGTACACCTCTTTGTTAAACAGAGCGGAAAATATGCTTCCCCAGTGTTCGTGTCGCTATTTATCTAGTTATAGTATTAAAATGATTATATAAAGCCATATAATTACATATTTAATTTTTTATGTATAATTTATTTTGCCCGGCATTTTTTATTATATAAAAAGCACCAACTGTTACTTTTTATTATATATCTAGCGAGGTGTGTGTGGGGGGTCGTCCGATCTTGCTGGTTGTAAAATACGCTTAAATATATTTTAATTCATGCAAATTCTCTATTGTACCTAATATATAGTACTAATTTCAAAGGTTTTTTTTAATTACTTGAGTGCTATCAGCTTGAATCGAAACCAAAACATTTAATTCTCAAGCCGCGTTCCCTATCGTTTGAGCTATTGACAGATAGATAACAAAGATTTAAAATTTAACCACTTAAAGCTATGAATGAATTTGCGCATGCGCAAAAGTAATAGAAATATGTTGACAAGTTGAAATGCAAAATGTTTTTTTCAACTTGCCGTGTTGTATAATAAGCGAGAGTAGAAAATGTGTGTATAATTTTGTTTGGCGTGTTTTTTGTACGTGTGAATGTATACTTGCTTATCTGGTTTTTTATTTGTTTGTTTTGTTGTTGTTTTTTTTAATTTTCTTCATTTGTACATTTTTCGCTGAGTATGGGGCAGCAAAACCAGTTACCAACATTGCCCTGCTTTTTATTGAAACCAACCGAGAGCTCTTTTTAGTATCCTCGCTCTGTCCTTAGATGCAATTGCTTGGATCTCTTTGGCACTGGGTTCACCAAGAATATTAGTTAGGTAGGACGTCAGGTTTTTCTTCATAAGCCCTGTGGCACCTATAATAACTGGTATGATTGATATCTCTCTAAGGTTGCAGTTTTTTTTTTGGGGGGGGGGTCATATCATACATGAGACTTTGACATTTAGTCTGTTTTTCTCGTTCAGCTCTGTTCAGATCTCCATCATTAGGGACACTCACTTCAACCAAGGTTGCCATTCTTTCTTACTTATTCCATATAACTATGTCAGGTTTCACAGCAGCATTTTAATGGTAGGTGGCTGTAGGGATTACATGGTCGTAAAGTATGATATACAAGTCATTTCCAACTGTTCTTTCAGGTTAATGTTCCCAGGACTTGCTGCTAGACTGGATGTTTAATTTTTACATGTGGTTCAGTGGAGGTACTTACAGGCTCCATCATGTCTTGCTGTGTAGTTACCGTCCCCAAAAGGACTTTACAACTTGATATCAGATGACTCGACTCACACTTTCCAATTTTGTATGGCAGAACCTGCATTTGTTGTCATTACTGATACCTGTCATCACTGTATTTTAGTGACACATACACTCGTCGGAAATATACCGTGTTTCCAATAAAAAATAACAATTGCGGTTTATCAAACAATTCCGCTTATTTTGACAATCAACTCGTAGCTGGTGGTTAGATGATTATGGCCCGAGAAATAGAAACGGGGTGGTAGCTTGTGGGGACGACGAAAGAATGCCGACAAGCCTGTTCAGCGCGTCAGGTTCTTTCTGTTCTCTTTCTGATCCAAAACAATCCGTTTTTATTATCATTGCATAAATCGGATTTTTATTTGTTTTGTTCGAATTACGTAATTCGGTCAGCAAATGGGACACGACTACGTCAAAAGCCGTTCTTTATATTTCCCGAAAACCCGACACTGCCCGGTTTCACAAAACGCGGCCCCATTATTCAACAGCAGACATATTTTTGTACGCGTTATTCATCCATCCAAACAAAAAATTTTACTCGTTATAAACCCTCCTTGGCGTGTGATTACTATTTTCTGTTGATTTCAGTGTTATATGACTGGTAGTTTAAAAGTTGATCGGTTAAATATTTTCACACAGATACACACACATACATCCATCTACTCTTTAATTTATATAGATCTAGGATTTATTTCGGAATTCTTGTCATGCAGGTGGGGTGTTAAATCTGAGGTGTGTGTCTGACTTGTGATTTGTTTTCTCGTGTTCGTTCACCATCTAAAATAATTTAAATAGCTTCATTCGAGGTTAGAAAAGAGCACGTGTTTTACTCGTTAACTTTTACGTTACGTGCTGAAAGTACGTATATTTATGTATATACAAATAAATACATATTGGTATTCATTATTGAATGGGAGATCATATATTTTAGAAAGAAAAACAAGTATTTGCTGCCATTGAATCTGAAGACAGTCATGTTGTAAACTGCAGAGAAGCAGTGCCGCGTAAAGAGCAGAGAGAGATCCTGTAAGAAAACGTCTCTAGAAAAGAGACCAGCTTCCACTTTATTACAAAATCGATTTTACGTTTCTGAATTTTTGAGATGAGGATTGGTTATTCGTATTATTTGTATTTTTCGGACTACTGTTCTCATCTTGAGTGTCATTTTCACAACGTTTCGGTCGATGTAACCTACGACCTTCTTTAGATGTGTCTTTTCAAACTCTGGAATGTTTCTGTCGAACACGGAATTTTGGACGGAATTTTGAACGGAACCCTTTATTTAATTCACGGGGGTAGAATGCTCTCGTTCCGTCAGCCATGACTGGATAGAAATCCTAACTAATTCACAATTGTATTTCTCGGTCGCCCACCCTGAGAATTGAACTTTCAACCATCAGGAGAATATCACTTTCACGGTTGATTTTTCCACTGCGCCACAAGTCCTTGCGGACATCCCCGACTTTGACAAGATACATATGAAGAAGGCATCAACCGAAACGTTGTGAAAATGACACGCAATATGAGAACAGTAGCCCGATGAATGAAAATAATACGAAAGTCGTATTTTTTTCTTTGTCAAGGCAAGAAAGAATGCTGTAAGTCGAAACATTTCCCCATCTTAACATGTTTGTGTGGCCATTGTAGGTGTAGAAACCCATGCAAGCTTACGACGTTACTTAACTTGAATGATCTGATCAAAATCCTTGTTTCAGCATGATTTCACCATGATTTAGTAATTATGATTTATTGGCATGAATTTTCATCTTTTTTCGCGCCTGACTTGTTTCATTGATGAGTGTTTATATTTATGCAAGAAACGGCGTCCCTATTTTTATTTGAAAGACATGAAAAGAAACATGGAAAGAAAAAAGCATAATGTCGAATCACGTAAATTGTCTCCAACGTTTCTTAATAATAATAATAATAATAATAATAATAATAATAATAATAATAATAACAACAACAACAACAACAACAACAACAACAACAACAACAACAACAGCAGCAGAAGAAGCAGAAGAAGCAGCAGAAACAGCAACAACAACAAAAGTAAATAAGCTATCGTCTTCGGCGAAGAAGTGGGGATTTTATTATGGCGCTCAACTGTCAAAACAACGACGGCACGTGTTATGGAAGGAAGGTGTCGAGCTCTGGTCATTACGGCGTCCATTATGCGCAGAACGGCTATAATCGTGCCACGGTCGCGCACGATCTTCGTTTAATGCAGAGCTGTCTTCCGCTTTCGCCTTTATTAAAAAAAGAAAAAGATTTTAAAAAAAGAAAAGAAAACGCAGCTGCGCTCATTGTTATACGTTAACAGCGACATGCGTCAGAGGCCGGAATATACGACGCGCCGTCAATACACGACACAACGGACAGACAATTATTATCATCATATTATTATTATTATTATTATTATTATTATTATTATTATCAAACACCATATTTGCTAATGATGCTAAAGTCAATTTTGAAAGATAGTTCGAGAGTAAATTTACTGTATTTTGAACGATGAATCTAACGACAAACACGTGACAAACCGATGGTTCGCATAAAAATGAAGGTGTGATTATATGGATACACTTGCTACTTACTCCGTCTGGTTACGCTGATGAGTTTTAAACGACGCAACAGCTGTTTGTGGACGATAATATATCTATTTATCTATTTATATAAAGTGAGTTAATGTACGCATATATAATTGTATTCTAGGATTCACTCCTAACAATATGAATTGACGACCTGGGTGTGCCAAGTTCTAATCCACTTCGTTCCACAGAAGAAAAAAACTTTCATTTTAAGATGTTGGCAACCTTCATTTGGTCCTTCCTGTATGTACCCGATGTCTTTCTAGAAAGACTTTTAACTAGAAAGATATGGGGAAAACCAATGCCAACAATAGAATGATGTGATTTATATAAAATTAATAAATGAACTTCTAAAATGAATCTATTTGAATTTTGGTACACAACTGCTAGGCGAAACGGTGCGTCATGTGGGTAATATTTACTTTCAGTTAGTTTTATGCAAAGGAGACAAAGAAAGGTTATGCAAAAAATTCAGATGCATCCGATGTTTGCGAAAATTTAACAATAGGTATTATGTTACGTTGTTACGAAGGGGTTCATTAATATGTGGTGTGATTGTGTGATTTTGTGATTGTGTATCGTGTAACTAAATGTCTATAGTGGGGTACTTCACCATCTGAACCATTTGTTATTCTTGCAGTCTATTTACGTTCCGTGGTCGTCTTAGTGTGTTGATACGTGCGTGTGTGTCAGACATTTACATAAACACATACATGTATTTCGACATACCTCATCAACTTTTCAACTGCGTCGTTGGTCTTTTGATCCATCTGGGAATTTCATATGTTTTTGGATGGAAGCTGGAATCTGACGATAGTTGATTTATATATTTTTTTTATTACTTCCCAGGTGTCGATCGCAGAAGAATGGGAAGTGAACATCTTTGCTTGTGGGTTTCTCTTAGTCTCCAATTTGAGACACGTCAGCTCCCTCCTAAGGGGGAGAGAGACAATCGTTAACCCATTCGTCCTGCTCGACGTCCAGATTCCAACTTATCTATTTTCTCAGCTAACCAGAACACGTGATAGAAAGACACGTACTTCCGATGCGGGTCAACTCTCTTCCGGTGCAACTTGTTCAGTTTACACATCAACATGTTCTGACAACTTTTATCTAAACATAGCTTCACATCTCATCTCTTGTTTCTTTCCTATTAGATAGATCGATAGATCGATATATAAACAGATACAAAGATAGATAGATCAATTGATAAACAGATACAAAGATAGATAGATAGATAATTAACACTTTTAACCTTGCTATTATCTAACAATTAGACATCAATTAATAAATATAACTCAAATTTAAGGGTTTTTTTAGAACTTAAAGAGTTCTATAGGGCATACATATTCCATATTATATTTGAAAATTAAAATATTTCAGATTTGCATTAATTTGGATCCATAACTATTGGATACTAACTAAGTGAAATTCTCTGAATCCTGCTCTCTGAATTAGTGGAATAAGAAATCGAGTCGAATTTTTAGTCTAAAGCTGATTGTTTTACCAAAGAGGTATTAAATTTTAAGAGAAGCTTTTGAATCAGTATATCACTCTAGAAGGAGACTAAGTTAGACTAAAGACGAATTTTACCTAAGAGTTATTATTTTATTGGTTTGGCTCGAGGTTTATTAAATGATATTATACTCTCAACAGACTATTACCAGAGACGAACGACGGCTGTGCACGGGTATCCGGAGCGCACTTTGTCATACGAAGGTCGTTCCAAAAGTAAAGCCTCCTATTTTTAACTCAAAACGTTGTGGAGCTACGAAGACCAGAGAAATAGCATTAAGGCAAGTGACCGTTTGTTTCCAGAATTTATTTTTCTACATAGTTACCACCATTCTCAATGCACTTTTGCCAAGATTTCAATGACGTATCTCTGCTTCTGATGCACGTCCATGACAAGGGTTACATTTTTAGAATCTTATACTATAATGTCTGCAACGTTAAGATGAAACTTTAAGGTCATGAATGCATAATTTCAGTCATCATAAGAATGTAATTTGAAATCTACTCTGATCCATTCGGGCGGAATAAAAATAGAAGGTATTACTTTTGGAACGTCCCTCACATACATACATACATACACACACACATACATACATACACACACACACACACACACACACACACACATATATATATATATATATATATATATATATATATATATATATATATATATATATATATATATATATATGAAGTAAAGTCAATATATTTCTTGAAATTACATAGCGATAGCCTTATTCCTACAAACTAGATATCTAATTTTCTTTTTCATAAAAATACATCCTCTCTTTTTAATACTGTCCTTTAAAAATAAAATACCACTTGCAATTTATGTTATCGGTTTTTATATGTAAATCGATCCTTATTTCGTTTTAAAGGAAACAGTATTTTTATATACCAGTGACAAACTATAGAAAATGATATCAACATACAAAATAATTAATTTACTGATATTTACTTATAACCAAATAATTATTACATAAAAATATACGATTCAGAAAATTAAAATGAAACGTTAATGAAAACAAAACAGCAGAAATCCGAGAAAATCCTTCCGGACAATACATCTTATGAAGATGGGGCTTTTCTGTCGTCCGCTTTATGTTCATGAAATCAAGATTATCGACTATAAATTTTTTTTTAAGCTTCTTTTCAGTTCGCCATCTTGATTTTTTTTTTTGTTTTTTACTGAGGGACTAATAATGTGAAATACAAATTGCAATCTAAATATTAGCAATTCATGTCAAGGGTGTGAGTTCCATATAGAAACGTTGATTTAATTTGAATAAAATAAAATACGCATCAAGTGCGCTTGAAACCAAATCGCAAGGTAATATTAGGAAAATAAACAAATATTTTACTTATTTGAAATTTATAACATAAATGTATTTCGGAGCTAAACTCCATCTTCAGTGTGTTATTTTCTTTCTTTTTTTTCTTTTCTTCTTTCTTGCCATGTTGTAAAGTTGGAGAAAGAAAAATCTGTTTGTAAAGAGCCGCGCGTTGTATCTCAGCGGTTGTGTTTTGAAATATTGGAACAGTGCGTAGGCAACGCGAGAATAACGTCAAGAGTGTGAGTTCCGTATAGAAACGTTAATTTAATTTGAATAAAATAAAATACGCATCAAGTGCGCTTGAAAGCCAAACCACAACGTAATAGTACTTGATGCGTATTTTATTTTATTCAAATTAGCAATTCACATTTATTTTTTTTTCTTGATTGCAATATTTCATAAACTTAACGAAACAATACTGCTTATTGTATTTAATTAAACTAGCGAAACCTGTGGAAATTCCACAGCGGCATCTTTTATATGTAATATATTGCTGCTGGGAATTCTGTGGACGGTCAGCGTGAACGAAGACACCACGATATTATTGTAGCCCTTTTGTTAAAACTGTAAAATTATTCATCTAAGTAATCTGGTTAATGTAGTATCAGAATATATCTGGTTATTACGGTTTATCTTCGATATCCTTGTAGGAGTCTGTGACATATTTCCATTGTATGGACAGAACAAACGAAAACCCGACGATATCATTATACAATCTTTAGACAGAAGAGATATTATTGGAAGAGCAAGAAGGTATATTTTAGTTTCACATACGACCAGAAGGCGGCATCATTTTTATTTATTTATTTTTATTTATTTATTTATTTATTTACTTACTTATTTTACATTGCGTACTGTACTACAGTGTTAATATATATATATATTTAAATAGTACTTAAATGTATTGTTTCTAAAAATATAAATAAAAACTTCTCGCGAATGTGACTGCCAATAAGCACGAATTAGTGCTACATATAGAGTGCTACTCAAGATTAACTACAATATATCCAAGAATTATAACTGCACAAACAATTATTATGTACTTACCTGCTAGGTTAAAAAAAACCTATGTACGCCAAACTTTGCGTTTGATCTTTTATTCCCATGTTAGCCGTATTTACCCTGCGTGGATATAAAATCATTTTTTTCTTTTCTTTTTTTTTTTTCTTGTTTATTTTAAGTTTTTATCTTACTAACTATTCCATCTGATTTATTTATTGTCAAATTAGAAAATTCCTGGCTCAAAATTATTAAAGACTTTCTGATTTGCGCCAATTACTTTTGTGGTTTAACAAATTTCTACTATTATTTTACTTATTAATTTATTTATGAAATTATTAGGTGAAAGTACTGAGTAGTTAAAAAGAAGAGTCCAACTAACCCCATGTTAAGAATGGCTTTCTAAATAATGAGTAACAAGTTTGTTTTGTTTTTTGTCTGTTTGTTTGTTTTTGAGGGGGGTTCTTTTTCGTTTTCTTTTTTTGTTTGTTTGTTTTTGTTTTTGTTTTGTTTTCTTTTGTTTTTGCAATCACCATGGTTGAAATCTACAATCGCAAATGTGAATGACAGTTTTCTCACCATGTAAAGTTTCAACTATGAAGAGTGAAAGATTCATTGGATTCTATTGTTCAATACAAAGTGAAACGCTAAAGTTGTCGCCCTAAAGAAAACAACACTACAGCTTTATTTTAAAACTTTCATTGAACAAATTAGTTCAGGTAACTTTATTATGTAGTAGGACTGATATCTATTCAATGTAACCGCCTTCAGTCTCAATTACTGCCTCGATACGGGTCCGTAACTGGTAACATACCTTTTCCAAAAGCGCCGGCGGGAGCTCGGCGAATGCTCGGCGGATGGCAGTGATCAGGCTAGCTATGGTGTTGTGGGAGGTCATGTTGGTAATGTTCTCGACGTATTACAAAACGAAGTAGTCCAGCGGGTCCAGGGTACAAATTCGTAGCACTCCTTCTGAAGCCAAGCCTGGATCTCTTTGGACTTGTTGGCTGGCGCCGAGTCCTGCTGCTACACCTAGTGTCTCTTAGCGGCCACCTGATTTCACCAAGGCATCACCACCTTTTCAGCACATGCATGTACACTTTTGTGTTGACTTTCAAGTCGACTTTGAAGATGTGAGGTGGTATGATGTGGCCCTCACTTGAAACCACACTAAAGACCATAACCGTGGTCGGAAACTTTGCTTTCATCACCCTGGGCACGTCTCTGTTTTTCGTGGCAATTTTGATGGTGCTGGCAATCATCCTGTTGTTATAACTTGGATCGGTACAGAACATGAGTTGTACAGCGGCGCTTCTCCGATCTCGCTCGTTGGACATTGTGTCACTTTCAGACATGATGGAAGGCTCTTATTGCTCTTGTGATTTGTACACAACTGGTCAACTAGTAGATGGTCTACAACAAAAAAAAGAAAAGAAAATCGGTTTTCATCAAACGGAAATGGAATCATGTCGTCTTTTCTAAAGTGATAATTTTATCGGTCCACCCTATATTTAAAACTAGCGGCTGCGCCGCGTCAGCATACACAACGCCGAGTCATCTCAACATCAAGTACACTCAACATCGTCTTACCATCAATGCTTACCTTGTGAACTCGGAGTATGGGAAATTCCCATATGCACAAAACAAAATCATCGAAAAAAAACAAAAATACCCTAACTAAGGGTAAGGATAATGAGTAAACGTTGGATAAAATGATGGTCATTAAGAATGTGCCAGGATTTGAACCTGGAATCTTCTAATCCGTAGTCATACGTGTTATCCATTGCGCCACAAGTCCTGTCCGTATGCCAAAAGATGTTACCGCGACTGTACACAAACAGTGCTAAATTCCGTTGACATGGGCAGGTAACTTTTTCGACAAAAACGAAACGACCCAAAAACCGTTATTTCGGGCTTTTTGTGTGACTCGGCGTTGTTCGTTACGAACTATATAGAGATAAGGACAATCTAGGGACTCACACCTTTCAGGAAAAAAAAGAATTTTTCAATTCGGTGGATCCGTTCGAAAGTTTTATTGGTATATATGCACACACACATAAATAAATAAATAAATAAATAAATAAATAAATAAACATTTAGAATTTTATTAATAGTATAGATATCCTTGGTTAAGTCCCGACGCTCATGTCATTTTCTTCTTATACCCAACGTTGTTTTCCATCTACCTCGCTAGGAATAGCTGATGCAACTCGAATCTTTCTGTTGACTTTCCGTAAGATTGTTTTGCATGATATGCAACAGAATTCTGTTATAAATTTATTTGTAAGTCATCACCATCATGATCGCATGAAAACGAAGGTTCGATTGTTAACATTGGTTTCCCCGATATTTTTCTAGTCGGAATTCTTTCTATAAACACATCGGAGTACTTACAAGAGGGGCCACTTTAAAGTTGCCAACATTCTAAGTGAAAGTGATTTTTGTGTTAGTCGTACAGTATACAACAGCAGTGGCCGGAACATCGCATTACGCATAGATTTAACGGCTTATGATAAATTCTCATAGAGGTTCAATCCATGCTTAAGGGGGCGCTAACAATATTTATAAAGACAAAAATATATTCAGGCTTTACATTTTCTCAGGCTCAGTGGCTTGAGAAAATGTAAAGGCTAAAATAATTATTCATCAAGATTTTTTTTTCCAGTCGCCTTCTTCCCTTGTCAATCAAAGCCCAATAATTTTCCGTTCTTTTATTTATTTATACGTTTATGATTATAAAGTTCTGTTTTGTATTCACTATAGTAGTTTCTCTGCTCTAGTATATCTAGACATGATTGATTAAAGAATACGCTGAAAGGGCATTTGAGAGCTCAATCTCCAGATCCGGCTTCAACGATATTCATAAAAATTAAAAAGAACAATCTCAGCTACGAGATGTCACAAACTACGAATGGATGAGAGAGAGAAAATAAAAGGAAGAGCGACAGGGTAAATAGAGAGGAAGGGAAAGAAAGAAGAGAAGGTAAAAAGAGGAGAAAGAAGAAAAAAGAAAGAACGACGAAAAGAAGCAGAGAAGGATAGAGAAAGGGACAAGGAAAAGGGAGAGAAAAAGCGGGAATAAAAGAAAGAAAGATGGAAAAAAAGGAAGAAAGAGCGACAGAGAAATAGAAAAAGAGAGATGAATAGATGCAGGTAGAAAAAAAGACATGGAGAAAGAGAGTTACAGAGAGGATGAAAATAAATAGGGAGAGATAGTGGTATGCAGAGCGAAAGAATAAAGATATAGGGAGGAAAAGCAGAGAGGAAGGGCATTGAGATTCACTGCAAGATATAGGATTGCTTCTGCGTCCAATCGCCCAAAAAGTGAACTTCCTCTTCGCATAATGGTTTCAAACTGTTTATTGACAAGACTATATTATATTGAACGGTTCGTGTTTCATCCGTGATTGTCTAGCAAACGTCGATTACCGTACGCCGTAATATCCGTAATGTGCCTTGCAAAGAAATTCACCACCATTTCGCCTCGTCTTCCTAAACACAGTGCCGGTAAAATTAGTCCATTCGACACTCCATGCATTTCGATAGCAGTTTCGCTGCCATACAGGCAAAATACACACACATACACGTACACATAAAAATACACAAACAACTACAAATACACATACATATACACTTACACATACACTAACCCCCCCCCCAAACCTCAGGTTTCTGTTACAAGGCTTGTTTGGCTTAGCATCGTTCAAAGAAATAACTAAAAATGTCGGTCGGTTGTAACTGAAATGTCGGGGGGTTAATTATTTCATTAACTGAGACAAGAAGTTATTTGCTGTTCTGATATGTTTGGCCAGCCGACACTGGCGGCCATTTTGACTCAGTGACAACAATCCATTGATTCGCTCTTGTCCCATTTCCGATTAGCGTTCTGTACACAAGATAAAGGTCAGTTTTATTATGGCGACGAACACGAACAGAATAGAAAGAAAGAGGGAAAATGGCGCTCATCAGTTTAAACGTTTGAACACAAAAATGAACAAATACTAATGTCAATACGCTGTGTAAGGAAAGACAACTCCTATTATAAAATAGAACTCTCTCCCACAAATGGATAAAATACTTGGTAAAAGTAAGTTGTAAGTTACACTCTTCTGGCGGTTGGAAGTTCAATACCCAGTGCGGGCGGTACTCAAAATACAATTGAGAATTACTTAGGGTTTCTATCCAGTTATGGTTGATGGAACGATAGCATACTACCCCCGTGGATTAAATAAAGGGTTCCGTTCGAATTTCAGTACAGATTCCCGAATTCAACAGAAAAATTTCCGAGTTAGACAAGATACACCTGAAGAAGATCGGAAGTTACCTCGGCCGAAACGATGTGAAAATAACAGTCTAGAGGAGAAGAATCGAATAATCCAAATAATGCGAACTTTCTTCCATTTTCGACGAAAACGTTGAAACTTCATTTGGTTTGTTTTTTGTTTTTACAGCATATCAATTCTTTTGATGTTGAAACACATTACCAATTATTAACCTTCTCTCAAGAAATTTAGACACAAATTCACGTATGCTTCCGGGAATCCAGCGCACTAGAATAAGCGCACTGTGGCCTACAAAATGATGTCGGAGTACCTTCGTCGTCATTCCATGTTATGGTCCCCTCAGATGATTAGCAATAAATTAACCCTTTATTTGCGATGAGGTGAAGCCTGGAAGTATGGATCTATGGTACTTATCCAGTTTACGGCCCAATCTTCCGCAGCTTTGCGTCCGTATTTTCCGGCAGGTTTCATAAGCAGTCGGAAAATGCCGAAGTCAAGATTGCCAGGGATTAACTCAAAAGGATGCGTTCCCCCCCTTTCCTCCTGTTAAAAATGGTTTCTATTTAGAAAGCCATTCTTAACATGAAGAAGGATGGATTTCATGCTGACATAGTGCGTTGAAAGTCATTGTCAGTTAAAAAAAAAAATTTCTTGATTTAATAAATTTTGCGCTTTCATTATCCAATCAGCTGTCAGAAGACGACACGTTGAAACGTGTCGTCTTCTGACAGCTGATTGGATAATCGCTTCGGTATCTTCCGACTGTTAGCATAACTTGCCGGAAGATATCGACGTAACGTTGCCGGAGATTAGGTTGTAATCTGAATAAGTACCGGACCTACAATGAATGAGCAGGACAGTACCTCATCCAGACAGAGAAAAAAAAACATTTTTGGACTGTTGGATATCAAACACAGCATACTGCATCGCCAGCCCACTTAGATATCCACTTTCCGACAACCGTCCTTAGACTGGTCTAGTCTTTAGGAGAGATGGGGACTAATGATAGTCTATTAGAGTCATCCGTAACGACTAAATTCATATATTCATGTTTTGATACTTTAAACGGAACCACCTTACACCAAATGATTGACTGCCTTGACTCTTAACTGATAACGAAAGATACGTCGCACATTTTGGTTCTCTGTTATTGATGAGCGACTATTGACTTGAAGCGTGAATGAAAGGCGACCAATCACTGCCAAAAACCGGAACCCCGATGATTGAAAGGGATAAAAACATTTACGACAATTACGATAGTTCTGAGACGTTTTCATTCATTTTAGATTTCAATCTTTGTTTTATTTAATCTACCTCGAGGACTACACGACCCAGATTTTTTATACACTAATGAGTAATCTCTTATCAAAACTTAAATGCAACTCTAGATAATGGTTAATAATTTCGCCAGATAAACGGTGAGACAATGCCGTGGTGATTGGTAACAATAGTTTAAATCATTTAAGAGCGTAACAAGAAGTTAACATTGGACTTAAAAGCAACCATGTTGTAATCAGCTGGGAAGAAGCTCCGTGGTATTATGTTCACGTTATGCCTAATGATACACGTTATCGGATTAATACCAACTCAGAAAATGTGCAGAGGACAAAGTATAGTCTTTATTTTTATTTAGTTTTTTTTTTAATAAGGAATCAATACTTCTCAAGACCCAGAGGCCACTTGGGCATAGGGGTTAAAGAGTGTACAGTAGTCAATGGGACAATATCATAATAATCGTTAGTTGTGTAAATTTGGTAAATTGAATTACTTAAGACGAACGGCTCATCAAGAACTTGTTTACGTTGGACTTGAAGACGACCATATTATAGTCAGCTGGAAAGCAGGCAAACGGAAGACAGTTCCACCGGTGTGCAGTTCTAAGAAAGAAGCTTTAACATATTTATTCAACCACTTACAGAGCAAAATGCTCATGTAGAAGCCGCTAGATGCGTGATGATTAAAGTTTGTAATGCTTGACATATTTTGTTTACCTCTAAAACTGTCATGGCCGATGTGTTCTTCTAAAGGGCGATAACCCCCCTCCCTCCTTCAATTTAAGGGAAATGACTCTATTATTTTTAAGCTGACACTGGTTTTAGCTTTTAAAAAGATTTATTTAAAACAGAAGCGCGGTCACAGAGACATGTTATTGGTATGCGTGAAAGAGAGGGAGGCAGAGATCCCGTCTCACTACATCAGCCATCTTGAAATGTCGCTGGCTAAGAGAGAGAAAAAGAGAGAGAGAAATTCGCCCGGAAATCATGTGGTCTGCAACTTTCGCCTGCTGTAACTGTCTGACCTCTAAACTTTTCCACTCAAAGACGGCGCCCACTATGTGGCTGGAAGATATTTATTGCACATTCACAACTTAAATGCAGAAAAGAATAACAATGATATTTTATGTACAAAATGAAAATATTTTTTATTTGATATAGAAGGTTTTCGCAATGTCTCCTGTATAATAAAATGATTGCAGAAATTCCCCTCTGGACCAACGTACCGTAGGTTTGCAACAACAGATGCCACATACCAATTCAATATGTCTAGACTATTAGCCGCTATCTATGTAACTTTAGAACGCCATTTTAGAAACATTGCATCTTAGGAGCAACATCTTTAGAGGAAGGAGTTTCTATTTTTCCTTCTAGATATTTAGTCCTCCTACCACCATCAGGCAACACCGGGAGGAAATCTACACTTTCTACATATAATTTGGTTACACCCATCATAAATGGATCATAAATACATAGACATAACAAGCTTTTTCTTTTCCGATTCACAAATAATAACGTCTTCCTCCAAAATCCGTCCATTCTAATTGGCTGGGCACTGGAAATTCTCAAATTCTGAAGTTAACTTCTAATAAATAAACGAACACTTCCTACAGTTAAAACAGTGTCACTAACAGACATGTTTTAAAGGCTAAAATTCTTCTTTTTTTTATTTTTCATTCAATAAATCGTACATATCAATAATAAACACCAGTCTTATGAGCTTGGGTTTACGTGCTATTTTTTAAAATGGTATTTACAATTTCTTACAGACGTGTTTGTTTGCGTGTGTGCGTGCGTGTGTTCGTGCATGTGTGTGTGCGTGCATATGTGCGTGCATATGTGTTTGCGTATGTGCGTGCGATAGACTAAAATTCTTTTATTTTTACATTAAACACTTCTTAGATGTCATTACTAACTATTGTGCTTATGCACTTATGTTACCGACCTATTTTTAAGAATCGCGTTTAAAAGTTATTACAATGGTGTTTGTGTGCGTGTGTGCATGCGTGTGTGCGTGAATGTGTGTGTGTGTGTGTGTGTGTGTGTGTGTGTGTGTGTGTGTGTGTGTGTGTGTGTGTGTGTGTACGGGAGGCTATAATTCATTTTATTCTTAAATCAATACATCTTTGATGTTATTAATAAATATTTTGCCTCTGCGCTTATGTTAAGTGCTATTTTTAAAATCGTATTTCAAAGTTATTACAGTTGTGTGTGTGTGTGTGTGTGTGTGTGTGTGTGTGTGTGTGTGTGTGTGTGTGTGTGTGTGTGTGTGTGTGTGTGTGTGTGTGTACTTGCGTTAACCAGACTGAGCCACAGCAACGCGTGGCCGGGTACAGTTTTTTAATATTTTCATTTTTGGTCAGTTGGTAAATGATCGTTTATTTTCTTCTCTCTCTCTCTCTCTCTCTCTCTCTCTCTCTCTCTCTCTCTCTCTCTCTCTCTCTCTCTCTCTCTCTCTCTTTCTTTCTTTCTTTCTTTCCCTCTTTCTCTCTCTCTCTCTTTCTCTCACTCTCCATTTTTATTTCTTTTGCTTTTTGTGAACGTTTTCGGCGAAGAGTCTAACCGAAAATTTCTGAGTCAAAATATTGTCCAATTCAGTTCTATCCCTCAGCTAAGTGTAGCTTTTTGTATTTATTTACACAAAGTGATAATGCGGTTACAGAATACATATAGTCAATATTTTAAAAATGTATAAAAACTAAGTTTTTAATTTAATTTAAAATGCGCAAGGACCTTGAAAATTCCGCGGAAGGAAAATATATTTAATCAACAAATATGTTTTTTATGAAGCTGATTTTTTTCTGAATAGTGTAAAAAATAGTTTTTGGCACAAAAAAAAAAATAATAAAACGCAGCAAATATTAATTTATTATGATTTCTATGAAAATAGTGTCCATTGTATTTTAAATATGGAACTGGCCCAAATGAGATAAACGAATAAGGACTAATGAATACTCACAAAGTAATATTGTGCTACATAGTTCAATGCAACTGATAAAATCACATTGTAAGAGATAGTCTTTGATTTATTCCTTCAGTTTAGCACCTCTTGGCAGACAATGTTCTCTTTTCAACTTGTTTCTTTTAAATGTTTCCTTTTTTTAAGTAATGTTTTGCTGACTTCTTTCTTCGGTGAAAAGCCGCTGTACGTCAAAATTACTACTTTTTTTACTCATATCATTACAACAATGATTATATTAAAAAACGAGGCTACATCAAAGAGAGGTCACTCTCAAATTTTTTCCAGAGTTACCAAAGTTAGAATTTTAAAGCCAAATTTCATGAATTTGGTCTTTTTTTTTTTTACAGCTAAGCCTTCAGAAATTGCGTTTGACCTTTTTCAAAGCTTAATGTGCAGACTAACTAAGGAATAAACAAGCAGAATAGTGTGTAATGGAACTATTCTTACGAAATAAATTCGTAATTTCTTTTATTTTAAAACTTTATTTAAAAATAAATAAATATTGACGATCATCATTATTTTTTTTTATTTTTTTGCAAAGGAATAACCACTTATTAAGGTCCGGATTTTTTAAGGGGTCAAGGTTCAACAATTTGACCTTTGAAAACTCTACCAAACTCCTCTGCCAATTTTGGGTCTAAACACTTGAAATTTTAGATATAGGTTCCTTGGACATGGATCTAACTTAATAACTTGATTTGAGCCCAAAACAATAAATGTTAAGAGGTCGTAATAGGGGTCAAAGTTTTTTTTTTTTAAATTGACCCCTGCGGTCTCTACCAAATTACTCAGACAATTTCGGGTCTAAACATTTGAAATTGAACATAAAGGATATTCAGAGATATGGCAAGCTTTTTAATCAGTTTGGGTCGAAAATTTTTAGTTACCAATATATGTATGTATGTTTGCATGTATGCCTAAAACTTTCGACAGAGGTAACGGATTTTACCAAGATCAGTATTGTTTTGAAGTTCGACCTTTCAGACGACAAATATCGAAAAATTGGCTAAAAACTTTAATATCTTTATTTCCAACTGGGCACTTTTCTACAGGGGGAGGGTCGCTTTTTTCGCCGATATTTTTGAAAGTCATTCTCTACTTTCGATTGTCTAGTCTTAATTTAAACCTAAGTCACTTCCTGTTTGGTCGTAACAGCAAAGATGTCAGGTTTTTATCCCGTTCTTTTCCTCCTTCGCGGTACGGGTTCAACCCTGCCTTCCTACTACCATATATATATATATATATATATATATATATATAAATTTTTTTTTTTTTTTTTTTTCTCAACATACACATCCAAACACCCGGGCAACGCCAGGCTGAAATGCTAGTATATCTATAAAAGTTAAAATGTGTGTGTGTGTGTGTGTGTGTGTGTGTGTGTGTGTGTGTGTGCGTGTGTGTGTGTATTTCCCTACCAGATCACTCTGTCAATTTTCGGTCTGGAGACTCGAGCCTTGACATAAGGAGTATTGAGACTTGGAAAAATCTTTTTAATCGGTTTTCGGACAGAAATGTGTCTGTTAAGGGGTCAAAGTTCAACGATTTGACCTTTGAAAACTCTACCAAACTCCTCCGTCAATTTTGGGTCTAGATGTAGGTTACTTGGACATGGATAAAACATTTTAATTTGATGTGAGCCCAAAACAATAAATGTTAAGGCGTCAAAATTGGGGTCAAAGTTTTTTTAAAATTTGACCTCTGCGGTTTCTACCAAATTACTCAGACAATTTCTGGTTTAAACATTTGAAATTTTACATAAAGGGTATTCAGAGATAGAGCAAGGTTTTTAATCGATTTGGATCGAAAATTTGAGTTGACAAGGGATCAAAGTTCCAAAGATTTGATCTTTACGGTCTGTAGCAAACTACTCAGCTAATTTTGGGTCTAAACATTTGAAATTTATACGTACCGAGTATGTAGCATTTTAATAAGTTTTGAAGCGAAAATTTGGCTGCCAAAAGGTCAAAGTTGAAAGAGTTGACCTTTGCAGATTCTACGAAATTCCTCCCTCAATTTTGGGTCTAAACACTTGAAATTTTAGATGTAGGTAACTAAGACATGGGTAAAACTTGGTATTTTGATTTGAGACCAAAGTAATAAATGTTAAGGGGTCAAAATTGGGGTCAAAGTTTTAGAAAATTAACCTCTGCAGTCTCAACAAAATTACTCAGACAAATTTTGGTCTAAACATTTGAAATCTTAAATAAAGTGTATTCACACGTAGGGCACGTTATGAACAGTACATAGAGCCCGAGCAAAGCCGGGCTGAACTGCTAGTAATAATAAAAAGGATAAACACAAATGGTACTATATACCAGACATGAAGAGTGAGAGAGAGATACAGAGATGTTTAGTTTGGTTTTATTGTTTCATTTTACGGCATATCAACCCTTTTCAGTTTATTTACTGCCAAATCCTGTATTTTTTTTTTTTTATAAAAGGTTTTATGCTTCAAGTTTTTATATCTTCAAATAACTAATTGATCTTAAGCCACCGCTTTCCACCATATTTTGTGTGGGCTAATTAATAGTAGTTAGTTGAGGTTGGAATAGAAATATTTATTGCTATGAGCGAGATGCGACCAGCTAATTTATCATATCGGGCCTGGGAAAGAGAGAGAGAGCGGGGGGTGATGAAGAGGAGGAGGAGAAGAAGGAGGAGAAGAATGCTGATGATGATCATCATCATCATCATATTAGGTTGGTGCAAAAATAATGTTGTTTATTTATATATATATATATATATATATATATATATATATATATATATATATATAGTTGAACGTCAAAAAACGACATTATTTTTTAACCAACCTAATAATAATAAGAAGAAGAAAAAGAAGAAGAAGAAGAAGAAGAAGAAGTGTAAATTACTTAAAATCGCTAAATTTCAGTTTAAACATTACTTTTTAATGATTTATAAACAATATCTAATTAGATTCACCATTTTTTTTATTTAATATTTATTTCTTAATTTTACTTTGCATGGTGTTTTAAATCTTTGTTGTGGACCTACTGCACATTTTTGTTTTTCATCTTTCAGATTTTTTAGCTGAGGATTGCTAACTTGTGTTAATTGACTTATTCGGACTACTATTCCCATCTTGGCTATTATTTTCAGATTTGTTAAGATTCCCGTGTTCGACAAAATGCGCTTGAAAACGGTCGGGGAGTGTATCGGCCGAAATGTCATGCAGAATAACATCCAAGACAAAAAGAAACAGTCGGATTTTTTTTTTTTTTTTTCACAATTTACATAAATTACATACTTGTGCAGTTTACGGACTGTGTTGAAATAATAACATTATTATTTAGAAAGCCATTCGTAACTGGAGGGGGGCTTTGTTAACTATTGTGGATTTTCACCTAATAATTCAATAAACAAAAGCTGGAGTAAACAGTAAATTTAGCGTGAAAAATTCTATCTAAAAAAATGGCACCAATTACCAAATTACATTTACTGTTTTTAACATAGCGACAAAAAGAGAATACAGAACCGTCTTCGAAATCTAGTGAGGATGTTCTCTTTTCCGTTCCTTCAGCCATTTTCTCGGTAGTTTCTCTCTACTTTATTATTATATTCATGGTAGGTGCTCGACCGAGCACCGATATATGATTCCTCTCCTGTAAAACATTCACAACAAAATCTCGTCTAGCTACAACCACTGTAAATAAGTTTTCCCTCCTTCTTCCGTGTACCTAAAATTAAATATAACTTCCATGAACAAAGTTTCTTTCCGATAACTATTTGTTTGTGGAAGATAATACCCCGGAGCTGCTTCCAAGCTGACTATAACACGATCGTTTTCACGTCCAATGATAACAAATTCTTGTTGAGCCGTCCTCTTAAATTTTTTTATAAAGGAGTAACCACTTATCAAAGTCCAGAGGCCACTCGAGGATAAGGGTTAATAAGTGTACAGTGGTCAATGGGACAATATCGTAATAATTGTTAGTGGAAATTTGGTAAATTGGATTACTTAAGGGAAACGGCTCATCAAGAACTTGTTTACCTTGGACATGAAGACAACCATATTATAGTTAACCGGAAAGCAGGCAAATGGAAGAGAGTTCCACAGGTGTGCAGTTCTAAGAAAAAAAACTTTGTTCATGGAATCTGCGTTTAGGTTTAGGTTTAGGCACGGATAAAGAGTGGGGGAAATTATTGAAAGTGTTTTCAGCTAGACGAGTGTTTCTCGTGAAAGTTTGGCGAGGGGAGACCATAGATTGGGGCTCAGACGAGCACTAGCTATGAAAATAACGATAAAGCAGAGACAGGCTCGCAACGTCTCTTCTGTGAGAAAGAGGTTGCAGGGCAGATAAAAGGGCATTCCCTACTCTGCTATGAAGTCTATTTTGAACTATGTCAAAGCAGGAACAGGTTCTTTTAGCAGCTCCGGCTCAGATGTGGCAACAGTACTCCATCCTTGGACGTACCTGGCTCTTATACAGGTAGAGAATTGCATTAGCAGTGAAATATCTACTGGAATAATCAAATTCTGTCCAGCTTGAACTATCCTCTTTGACCCTCAACGTGCTGTATCGCCGTCCACTTGAAGCTCTTAGTTACCCTTATCTTCGAGTGGCCTTCGGGCTTTGATAATCAGCATTTTTGTTGATTGACTGATCTGATTTTTTTACGCCTCCGTTCAGTTTCGACAGACAATGGATACCCCCTTTAAGGATAGTTGCGCGTGTAATTATAAGGCAATCCACAACCACACCTCTTCTGAATCGGTACCACTTGAGTCTAGTAGCAAGGAGACGGTTCCAGACGACTTGAAACAATGCCGAGATAAGCGGAAAGCACATGCAGCACCTAAAATTCCAAAATTGTCACCCATTTTAGCAATGACCGGGCTAAATGTTGCTTAACTTCGGTGATCTAACGGGAACCGGTGTGTCAACATAATCATGCATCTTTTTAATGTGCATGAAAAGTGACAACAGCGTATTCTTTTCATTGTTTTGACTCTCGATTATATATCCGACACAGACACAGTTAATCAACTGAGAAGCACATTACTCTATGTAAAAGCATATAAGATATCAACGGATACACACTCGAGAGTCAAAACAATGAAAAGAATATGCTGTTGTCGAAGCCCTACTGATAACGCACGTCTGAATACGAAATTCCTTAGCATATATATAAAGAGAGGAGGGATTATTTACGATTTTCTGTAATTATTCCAAATTTGCATAAATTAATTCTACTTAAATTAAATTTTTAAAATGCGTTCAAATTCTATTTTATCTTTACTTTGCTTTGAGGTGTGCTTTGGATAACAACTGCACTAAAAAACGAAGCTTCATTGTTTCATTATTTGTTTATTTATTATGTATTTTATTTATTTGTTCTTCTTTTGGAGACTTCGGCTCCCCCTCCCCATGTCTCCATAGTTCGTCGGGTGATAAGACGTTTTCCTCATCATCTCTCGCCGTGGCCTCTTTTCTTCGGTGTTTATGGACACACCAAAATCAAGCGGAAATGAATTGGCGCGCTTTTGTATTAGGTACCGTGACGACCAGTCGCTTTTTTCCCCTTGCTCCCCCCTGGCGGCCATTATCAACACCAAGGGGCAGGAAATCCGCCCCTTGTATCTTGAATATCAGCCAAACGCTGTTCGTCTTCGTAAGGCGACCAAACTTGGTCAAGTTTATTCTTGCTGATGCAAGAGGAAATGACGATAATGTTACCGTGTCCATCGATCGCCGCGGCGTCGCCGGGTGAGGGGGGAAGGGGTTCGAATTAATCTGCATTTTCGAATTAACGATGATAAGAAAATTCTTGAATATTTGTCAGCTGATCGGGCTGGAAGATAATCCGGGCAAAGGATACCACGCCCTTTGTTAGCA
The DNA here is from genome assembly GCF_053919585.1 of Euprymna scolopes. Taxonomy (NCBI): domain Eukaryota; kingdom Metazoa; phylum Mollusca; class Cephalopoda; order Sepiida; family Sepiolidae; genus Euprymna; species Euprymna scolopes. The sequence goes on from NC_136483.1 coordinate 138,172,993, forward strand.
GTTCAGAAGAAAGAAATGCGTTGCTTGGAATCATTAATATGATGAGAGACGTAGGTTTACTAGCACGAGAAACCGTTGAAATGGCTTACCCATCGCACTCTCGTTCCTCTTATCGTAAAATGCTTGTCAGCAAAATATTTTTTTTAAATAATTTTAAAATAAAAGTTTTAAAATGGTTGTCGGGTAAATAATTTTTTTTTTTAATAATTTACAAATTATGCTAACGTTTTCAATTTTTTAATTAAGCATCGAATTCGATACTTAATTAAAAAGTTGAAAATGTTAGCATAATTTGTAAATTAGATCAGGACTAGCTGCTGCTGCTGCTGCTGCTGCTGCTGCTGCTGATGATGATGATGATGATGATGATGATGATGATGATGATGATGATCGTGGTGGTGGTGGTGGTGATCGTTGTCGTCATCGTGCCTTTATTTTCATTTACATCTGCCATAAATTCATTTTGAATCCATTCGAGTTTGCGTGTGTTGTGCTCATGGTCTAGTTGCATTGTTCGGAGTTTCTACAGGCAACAGAGGGCGTTTCCGAATTTTAGAAATCATGATTATGACCTTTAACCAGTGTCTCTTTCAGCTCGTTTTAGTTTTAAAAACAAAAAAAAAAAGCTCTTGATCTTACATAAACAAGTACGGACAGCAAGGGAGTTTAAGCTTCAGTTTTTTTTTTTGTTTTTTTTTTAATTTTTTGCTAACAACAACAAAGAGAGAAATGAATGCGGGTGGCCGGAAGTAGCTTGTCTCCATCTTGAAGACATTTCCACAAAATATCTTTCGCTCGCTGTTCTATTCGGCACTCAACACCTGCATTTATCCAAGTCCACTTCAAACTCGCCACCTTGAACGGACCGGGCGGCTAAGGCCCCTATCTGTCTTCTCGTCACTTCTTAACTCCACACAATCGAATCTAACGAATATGTTTACTTAGGTTCTAACGTGATTCTCCATTTCATCGAGGCCTTTTCTTTCGCGTTTTGAAGAATAAGTTACATTGTAATAGAACGTTCTACTCGGATGAATGTCTACAACACAGCGGCCATCTTTAAATAAGGGTTCATCAAAAGAAATCACTGTAGTCGTATTTAAGTGGATGTCACCACGTGGCATTTGTCGATGAATTGCCCAAGATGGTTAAAAAATATACAGTATAAATCGATATGTGTGTGTATAATGGTTGTACAGATTGGTTTCCTGAATGTAAATCCAATGAAACCCGTGTGATTATTAAAAAGTGCTCAATGAAGGGCAGAGCTGGTATATAGTCTGTTTATTATACAAACAATATTGTTTACAAATATGCATACATGTTTCAGTGGAATCCAATTCAAAGAGACCACTTCATCAGACCAAAAAAGGAGCGACATTGAAACGAGAGTCAAGATTACATTCGTTGTTTTTATAAGATATTCGGGTGTGGTTTACGCTCTGGAAGAAAGTAGGGTGTATACTATGTGAATTCGAGCAGTATAAGTTTTGAAACAGTAGCATCTGGAAACTCTAGTCACTTGGATTTTTTTCTCGTATGTAGGTCAAGCTTTTTGCCTGGAAGACATCTCGTCTCGAATTTCTCGTAAATAGAGCAGCCCGTATGTAGAGATGCCACTATACACACACACACACACACACACACACACACATATATATATATATATATATATATACATACATATATAATTATTACTATACATATACATATGCAACTAGTAACTAGTATAACTATTCCTATGCTACAGTTCCCCTTTATATCTGAAACACCGAGTTAGTAAAGAAGTTGAGAACATAATTTTCCTCTCCCCAATTGACCATTTAAGTATGTTATATTATGTCTTTCTTGTACAGTTTCTTGGTCTTATTGGATTCAAGGACAAGAATTCTTCTAGTCTGGTGGAGTACCCAGCTTCGTGCTGTTATTGAGGAGTAGGTACACCATTCCTTGTAAAAGCTAATGTAGGTGACCATAGCGAGGAGATCTTATTTGAGCCGCGAATACCATGTGAGGTTGAATAGTTAGTCAAAGCTTACTTGTAATGAAAAGTATCGATGCCAGATTGTCCCGACAAAATCCTGTAAAGAGAGACCTTGGACACTCGAGAATAGTGTCTGGTAGTGTGTGTGAGAGCGTTTCATTAAAATAGCATCGTTAACGTCTTGTATTGCTTAAAATAGTTTCGAAAACATTAATTCCAACAACTACTTTAAAAGTGCTACATTCAATTGACGTTTTAGTATTATAAGAAAAATAGCAAAAGACAAAATGATGAAAAATAACAATGAAAATTATTTATTAATTCCATAAGTTATCAAGATAGGAACTAATATAAAATATATTTATATTATTCTAGCGTCTTTATATAATTTAATGGTGTTAGGACGATTAATTGGAATCGGGAATCGGAAAAATCGGGACATCAGAATCGGTATCGGAATCGGAAAAATTCGTGTTTATTTTCTGACGCCAAAAACGATTCCTCTAATTATCTTTTATTGTTTTTATTTTGTTAAAAAAAAACAAAATCTTCCACTGCTGATAGTAATGATAAAATGGTAAATATTTATTGATTTTAAAGTCTCAGAAGAGCTAATATATATATATATATATATATATATATATATATATATATATATATATATATATATATATATGTTTTTACGTTTGGAAAAATATATGCACGTCTTTAACGTGTGCAAAAGGTGATAGGGAAAAATAACAACTTATATAGTGAAATATTTAGAGATTTAAAAGAATCGGAACCGGAATCAGTAATTATATCGGAATCGGGAATTTTATCGGAATCAGTAAAATATTGAAATCCTACCATCACTATAATTTATATGATATAACACTTTTTAATTTATTTATATATATATACATATATTATCAAGTATTTTATATTATACACATGCATAAATAAATTTAAAAAAAACAGCGATAACTCGCGCATATATCCACTTACATGCAATAATTACACAAATACATACATGTATAGACGCATACATACATGCATATATACACATTCATACCTTTATACATTAGCATTTCGAGAAATAAATAAATTGCGCTCGGTTTCTTAATTTCTTAATATTATATTAATTATCAAATTAAAGTGAACGATTCTTACATATACATTTTTTTCACATACAAATGCATTCATATACGCACACACTTCTACATCTATACAGACACACATATAAATGTATAAACACACACCCATATATACTGTTTATATTTTTATACCTATTAAATATTTGTATTTTTCATTTTCCATTTTCATTCTCCGATGTAAAACCTTTTTATCTATACACTAATACGATAGCGTGTGTGTTATTTTCTGTGTCATGTTTACATCCGGGTCATTTAATTGTAATGTACTTTTAATTCTTGTCATAAATAATTTTACCAAAAATTCTTCATAAGTTTTGGTTTCGGTTTGATAGCACTTAAGTCATCTATTTTATATATATATATATATATATATATATATATATATATATATATATATATATATATATATATATATATATATATATAAATAATTTATGAAGAATTCTTCATAAGTTTTGGTTTCGGTTTCGATTATAGCTGAAGGAACTCAAGTACTATATATATATATATATATATATATATGTATATATATATATATATATATATATATATATATATATATATATATATATATATATATATATACAGTATAGCTCCTATAATTTGAACATCCGCTTCGTTCAAATTAGAGGATGTTGTTCAAGTTCCGTAATAAAAAAAATGTGCTGCAGTTAACTTTAATTTTCTAAGAATTAAGGAATAGTAAATGAAATTCATTGCTATATATATATTAAGTTGACTTTACGATATATTGCAAGTAAGAATTTTTTAAATATTATTACCAGGAACAAAAACATTGAAAATAAATTAAATCTACTCTTACTTGTTAGGTATTTATTACCTAAGTTATCATCTACAGAAATCATACATTTATCTAAAATACAGTTTTTTTAGTTATACATTGAATGAGTCTCATTGCAGTTTCTATTTTCATCGATTGGGCTCTTGGGCGCTTCCATTGTATTCCATAAGCGATCATGAAAATCTACAATTTCTTGTTCTGTAGCTTCTTTATGATTATATCTCTTCGGAGTGACATTGCTTGCAAAACATAGTTGTCACTAAAGTAAGGACTTTTTTCTATAAATTTTATAACCGTCTCCATAGACTTTTCTGCATCATCCCATGATATTGCTTCATCAGAGTGTTCTTGGTTATTTACATTAGGGCCAAGAGAATGAGAACTGTCGCTATTTTCATTACCATTACTGCCTTCAGGATATTGATCAGTAGTTTCCTCATCTTGTTGCACCCACATTTCAAAATCATTTACATTAAGTGATTTAAGAACAGCGTGGTTGGGCAGTAACAGTTTGGTTTCAAGAATTTTTCTAGACTAGATGTATTCTCTGATTCGTTCAGTTCAGAAGCCTTTGGCGCTGGGCATAATTTACTTCATGCTTCTGTTAATGTGCTTGCTCGAACTTCATTCCATGCACTTTTGAGAGAAAATATAGCATCTTTGATAGTAAAATGGCGCTGAAAACTGCTTATACTCACTGTACTATTTATCATATTCATCATGAAATCATTTCTGTAGAAACATTTTAAGTTCCAAATGATCCCTTGATCCATAAGTTGGATGAGAGAAGTCACATTAGGTGGTAAGTAGCACACAAAAATATTCCCGCAGGATGACACTAGTTCTGACAACAGAAGCAAGCACTTTGAATCAGGTTTACCTTATTCAAGAAAACGACTCTGGACAACTGGCACAAATTCTTGCAAAAAACATTTTTTTAAACAACTGTTGATTCATCCATCCATTTCGTGAAGAATAATAGGATACTGGCAAAAGCGAAACTCCTTTCAATGCTTGGGGACACTTTGATTTGCCCATGACAAGAAGCCTAAATTTATGAGTTCCAGAAGCATTAGTGCATACCATCACTGTTAGTCTTTCTTTATTTAATTTGAATCCTTTTATTTTCTGCTCCTCGGATCCGACTAATGTTTTTGTAGGTAAGCACTTCCAATTTACACCACTTTCATCAGCGTTGTAAATTTCCTCTGGTGTTAAACCATAATCGGCAATTATCGTCTTGAATTTGTCACAATAATTTGATGCTGCATGTGTATCAGCGGGCCCTTGTTCGCCTGACATTGTTAATTGTCTTATACCATGTCTACTCTTAAAGCTCCTAAGCCAGCCTTCACTGAATTTCATATCTTCTGCGATATTGAACACTTCCTAAAGAGATTTTGCTTTAGCAATTAACATGGGCCCAGATATTGCTACACCTTCAGTCAGTTTTGCTACACACCACTCATGCAATATTCGATCGGATTCAACTTGCTTTGGTCTGCGAAGACTCCTTCTTTTGACATGTCTTTTATTTGAAGAGAATAGAGAGCCTTCAATATTTCCTCCATTTTCTTTTTAATGTAAAACAGTGTACTTCTTCCAATCTTATAATCTCTCAATATAACGCTATTTTCAACTCCAGCATCTAATTTTTCTATAAGTTGACGTTTTTCGAGTAA
>NC_136483.1:138178696-138256196 GCF_053919585.1 Euprymna scolopes
TGGATAAGCGAAGTAAAAAAAAAAAAAACACAGAAAAACGAACATTACATGAAAAATGGCTTAAATAACACTGGTTCAATATTTAAATTTAAAAAAATCGAAAAAAAAAAAATTCGATTCGAACCCAAAACGTTTAGATAATGAACGAACGCGCTAATCAACTGACCTAACACGACGTACATGAAATTTGTTCAGTTTTTCAACTATTTAAAGTAAATCAGATCATGACGTCATGTGACGCATGCGTAGAACCGGTCGAGAGGGTAGTTTTTGTTGACATCGAAAACTGTCAATTTCGGGGTGAAAAAAAAATGAACGTTTTTGGCCAATTTTTCGATATTTTTTGAGTGAAGGATGAAGCTTCAATATGATACAGAGTTCGTGAATTTTTGTTGTGTCTGTCGAAAGTTTTTAGCAGACACACAAACATACACACATACATTTTCGCTTTTATATATATATATACATGAAGGTAGAAGGATGCATGTAAATCAGCCCATGCCCAAGCGTGAAGTGAGTTACATTGTCTATATTCATAAACCAAGTGGTTACAGATATTGTACATAGTTCCATGATATCACTAGAAGGATCACACCTCCAACTGATGAGGCTATCATCAAAGTGTACCCTGCATATTATTGAATGGTGTTGACATTCATGACTGAGACATAGGGCACAAACTGAAGTTTATTTATAATAAATATGATTGATCGAGTTGCAGAAAGAATTGTGAATTTTATTCACGATTCTACGCATGTTGTTTTTTGATCGTGTACAAATGTAGTCATTTCATGCCAATACTCAAGACCCACACGTATGCAGACAGTCACAAGGAAAAAAAAGACACAGAAGGAATTTGACTCACTTTTATTTCAATTGAAACAGACATTTATTTGCAGGTACTCCCTTGTCTCTTGTTTAAAAGCCTTCTCGTACTTGAATGTGCTTAACAAGACTGCCATGTAAAACATGTGGTACTTTGTCTGTCCATATTTAGGACACGTCTTTCCCCGTCGCTCATGAGTCACATATGTAACATGTCTATTTCCACGCTCTCATGTCTCGAACAAGTGTTGAATCCTCCACAAACAAATCTCGAATACCTGCTTCTCTAAACACGTCCTTTTTATCTGTTGTCACATCACACACTGGCTTGGTCATTTGCATATGGCTGCTGCTGCGCCTAACCCTGCACCAGCAGCTCTATTACAAATGTATTTCAAGTTTAAAGAGTTTAAGTTTTTTGTGAAACCAATCAGAAAAAACGACTACAAAATCTTATAAACTTTTTTATTTAGTTTAAAAAAAAAAATTTAAAAAAAAAAAATTAACAAGCTTTAAAAACAATTTTCAAATAAATAAAATCTTACAAATTGAGATCTGGCTTCTTTTTTTTTAATATTTATCTCATAAAATTGTAAAGCTCCTTCAAATTCAGATTCAGAAGAGTTTAATTTGATTATTGGTTGGTTGGTTTTGTGTATTAGCATATGAATCTCATTCAGTCATTTGGACAAAATGTTCTTGTATTCAAGGTATAAATTGCTGTGCAATTCGTTTGATACAATAATTTTCAAATATTCTTCTGTATTTATATTACCTTGATAACGATGTATGCTTTTTTTTTTCTTTTTAATTGTCAGATCTTTTAGAGTTATGTTTGCAGAAATGTTTGTATAGCATATACTTTAGTTTATTTTAAACAATTATTGTCCTATTTAAGAAATAAAAATAGGACGCTTTTTTTTAAAATAAGCAATATAATTGTAAAATGGAACCGGATTAAAAATGCGATTTGCTTATTTTTGTTCAATATTTTGAGGTTTTAAAAAATAAAAAGAAAAATATTTAAAAAAAATAAACATAACAAAAGAAAAGCAAAAACAAAAAAATATACAGAAAAAAAGAAAAGGAATTAAAAAAGAAAATATAAAATGAAAGGAAAATGATAAAAAAAAAAATAAACAAATTTTTTATGTTAATAAACTACATTGTTTTTATGTTAAAACTATAACTGAAAATGCAGTCAACTTAAGAAATTTTTTTTTTTTTTTTTTTTTAAATAACAAGAAGAATCTCTTGGAGTGCTTTTTTTAAAATAAACCCACAATAAAAAAAGAAAATTGTTATTTATTTAAATAATCCAATTTTGGGCGTGATTACTCCAACCATCATAAACTTGCAGAACTTCAGTGCATTTCAATAACAAACAATTTGTTTTTATTTCTATTTAATTTTCTTTACATATTAACATTAAAGATATCAGCCATGTTTTTTGCTATCTGTAACAGACAACAGCATTACAAAAAGCAGTCGCTATGTTAACATTTGGCTGCTGTGTGACTATAAATTTTGCAAAATTCAATTATTCCATTTTATTTGACAAATGGAGTAAAATAACTGTTTAAATTATTTTTACCTTTCTTTGACGTTTATTGAACATCTTTCTTCATTTCCCAATATTATCTATTTTCAAAAATTATGAAAGCCCTGAAAATAAGGTTCACAAGAAACCCATCAAAATCAAAAAAGTGACTGCCGTTTTGTACTGCAGTACAGAAACAACAAGGGTGAATTGCATGTTATCATGTATGAGGTCAGTTTTAAATTAACATGTATGAGGTCAATTTAAAATTAATGAAATAAAATTTTTTTTGTTATAAAAATGGACAAAGATTTAAAGAGTTTACAGATATTGGATGACCAATAATGAAATATTGGACTATCAAAATAAATAATAAGGCACTGTTTTTAATGGCGGGTTATTAAAAAGCGACACTAATATTTTATATTTACATCATCTTTGAATGCAATGTTCATAATTATGGAATTGGACAAAATAATTCAAGCAGTACAAATTTTTTTTTAATTCAAATATTTTGCAAATATTGAAGTTTTATTACGATTGGTTATTTTATCAATTTAACATTATATATTTTAGTGGAATTGATACAAAGAATTGCTCAATATCATCCACCTTAGTAATAACTGTTGCCTATAGCAGTTGAAATGACAATGACTGGCGCATCATGGTGAAAAGGGAACAGTGGTTGTCCCAAATAAGCAATTGTAGGACAACAGAATGAGCTACATCCATCATTTTCCGTTCGATATAACCCAGCATATTCCCCCTATTCAGTCCATTAATTTGGCAACGCATCTGATGCTTGGTTCTAGTTTGTTTGCGTTGTAAACTTGATAACAGATGTTTGCTGAAGACGATATTTATTGAATAGTTGTAACTTTGATCAGTTCTTGGGTCAAAAGTTAATGCAGTTAAATGTCAATTGACTTTCTTTTCCTTAGATCTTGTTCACTGTCCCATAGAAATGAAGGTACAGTTTAAAATTCTTTTTTAGATTTTGGTAAAAATGCATGATTAACCGAGTTTGAAAAAAGACAAAAAATCGTTGGGGCTTGTACCAAAGGAACTTCAATTACTAAAAAACAAAAAAAAAATGTTGAAAGACTATGATTGAATTAAAGAAGCAAAGAAAAATCTCCAACAACTAAAGTAATTTTGATTAGACTTCTAAACTTACAAACACAAACCGACACATATTAAAATGAATTGTGCAAAAAAAAAAAAAAAGCATCACCAAAGTAATTATGCCGAGTTAAATCAATATTTGATTTGTCTAGTTTCAACTTTTTGCCTGTGAGTCAAATAAAACTTGATATCATGGAAGAATCAGCGTCAACTTGTTTGAATTTAAGAAATGTTTCAATTATTTTGTCCAACCTCTGTATATCTTTACTAGGGCTCAGACAATATATTTTTCGGCCTCATGTAGTAGAAATATAAATATAAACTAGAATAGTCTAAAAATAATTTTTTTTTTTTTAATTTAAATAATGATAACTCCTCATCCCAATCCAAAAAATCCAGACAATAAGTAATTGTTTGTTTTTTTTAATTTTATTATTATTTAAGTCTGGATGACTTTGGCCGATCATTTTGTAAAAAAAAAACTTTTCTTTTTTTTTATTATAAAGAGGGGAAGAATAATAAATACAACTTAAATAAATGACTTCTTATTGATTTTAAAAGATAATCCTTTTAATATTAGAATAGGTTCCCAACCTGAGAGCCAGCAAGTGATTTTCTTTGGGTCTCAAAGCTATACAAATAATTAGTTAATTAGAATAAAAAATTATCCAGTCTTATACGAAAAGGAATAAGTCAAAAGAAGAAATGAGTATAGAAATTGCTTAACATAAACGAATAAGAAACTGTGTTAGTTGTGCCTGATAGTTCAAAGTTCAATATTTGTACTTACTCATCAAGACAGCAATCTTTAAAAAATTAATATAGAAAATGTATGTTGCGAATGTCAAAATACATGTACATTTGCATTATTCAGACTACTGTTCTCATTTTGAGTGTTATTTTCTCAACGTTTCAGCCAATGTAACCTTTGATCTAATCAACTTGTTGGACTCCGAGATCTGCATGGAAATTTAAATTTCTATGCAGATTCTCAAGCTTGGCAGAAAGATTCATGAATTCGATAAGATACCCTTGAAGAAAGTCGGAGGTTGTATCAGTCGAAACATTGTGTAAATAACACCCAAGATGAGAATAGTAAAAATGATCCAAATGATAGGAGTTAACAATCATCACCTCAAAAACTCATCAACAGAAGAATAATGTTGTTCTAGTTTTACACAAAAAACGTTGCTTATGAATTAAATAACCAACTTCAATAAGTCTTAAAATTAGAATTGGATCTTGTTTTCGGGTGATGTTAGTGAACACAAAAATTATGGAGAAGTTGAAATGGGAGTTATAACTTGGAAAAACAGGTTGGGAACCACTGTTTTAAATTAATTGGAAAAGATTATCAAAAAACAGATACATGTGGAATGAGCTCAAGTTATAAATAAAAACATTAACAAAAAATTTTTTTTTAAACTTAAATAAAATGAGAGGAAGGGGAGCTTTTCACTTGTGGGTGCAGCCTATTTTTTTTTAATTTACATGGCATCAAAATGGAACTTGTGTGCTTCCTGTAGTTTTTCCCGTTTGTCTTCAGCCTAGAAAAGAAAACAAAGATCATGAGGAAATGATTATCAAATAACGACAATCAAAATCCATTAAATGATTTTGATTCTAGAAAACCTACAAAATGTAAGGCTTAAGCTTAAAAGCGTTTTAAAAAGAAATTGAAATTTGAGTAATCTTGCTTAATTGATGTCTAATGATCATAGAACAGATTCAAAGCAAATCTGTAATGTTTGAATTTTCAAATAACGGGGGCTGGTCCATATCATATATGGTAAAACCCTTTTCAAATATTCCAAAGAAACTGAAATTTAGAGAACGTTTATTAATTGATGTCTATTAAGATTTAACAAAAATCTGAGGCATATGAATTTTCACAAAAAGCTACCCTCCCCTTTTTTATCCATGTACCGGCATTTTTATCAGTGTTGAGTTCATTTGTTACTTGTCCCATTTGTGCATGCATATATATATATCTATAAAATTGAAATCATCTGTCTGTGTGTGTGTATGTACATTTCCCTACCAAACTACTCTGTTAATTTTAGGTCTACAGACTCGAGATTTGACATAAGGGGTATTGAGATTTGGGAAAATCTTTTTAATCAGTTTTCAGTCAGAAATTTGGCTGTAAAGGAGTCAAAGTTCAACGATTTGATTTTAGAAAATTTTACCAAACACCTCTGCCAATTTTGGGTATAAACACTTGAAATTTTAGATGTAGGTTATCTGGACAGGAGTCAAACTTTTTAATATTTATATATATATATATATATATATAAAATAAATGTCTTGGCAGCCGTGTGAAAAGCATATCTTATTTTTCTTTTATTAATTTTATTGGAATTTTCCCCTTTTCCTTGTACATATTTGTGAATTATTCCATGAATTTCGGCCTTTTGGATTATTTTGGATCATCTTCCAATTATATGATTTCCTTGGATTTTACTTATGCGAATGGAAATTCAATTAACTTTCTTGGAGTTATATTTTTAGATTTTACCGTCATTGGATAATTTACCTTTCACCAGACTATCCATTCACGTGAAATCACCTTTTCTTCACCATATTCCCTCTGCTTCACTTTTTGTTATCAAGTAAGATCTTTGACTTATTTGCAGTTTCATCAAATACTTTTGTATACAAAATCCGATCCCGCATTTTGCTAATTCCTCTGATGAGAAGGAAAGTATTTCTTCGAAACTCCGCAGATTAAGGACTATCCACTTATCAAGTGTTTCCTTTTCAGATTAAATATGTTTTTAACTCTTTTTCAAAGTGTGCGCACATAAAGTTATGAACAGTACATAGGGCCTGAGCAAAGCCGGTTGAACTGATATATATATATATATATATATAAGCTGTTTTAAAATGCACCTCTGGATAGGTTTTTGTTTATCCCTCATTATTTTCACTTCCTCTGATGTTCTTCTGTTAACTGAACCTACCACTTGGACTGTTCTACCTCTACTAACTCAAGAACTCCATTCTTTCAATATGACTATATATATATATTTGGGAAGCATTTTTTCTCTTATGCAGGTTTTATTGAACAGCAGGGATAATTCCTGTTTGTTTTTCTTGCCATTCGTTTTTTCTATTTGGCAGGCCAATGTTTGCACATTCTGTTTGAGAAAAGGAATTTGCCACAGTCGCGAACGTTTTCAACTTCCAGGAGTCGTCTTCAGGCAAGTGATGAAATTAAAAATTGAATTTGGTGAATTTATTGAAAAGTCAATTCAAATCGCTTAAAATCATTAAGAGCACTTAAGCATGCCTTCCCACTCATATTGAGCTTGATTGATGGTCGGTTTGTTTAAGTAGGGAACGAGTAATACATGAACAAAATAATGGAAACAAGGTGTTTTCATTATTTTGTTCAACCCCTATACATGCAATGTTCTGGCGTCTGCCATTGAAAACTATCCGACTAGCTTTCTTTATTTGTCCCCTTGCTATATATTGAATTTAATTCTGTTTCCTTTCTCATGATAATTCTTGGTAACTGAGAAGTTGAATACCAGTCAGACAGCAGAGTCAAAAGTGACTTTGTTCTTGAATTTGAATCCTTTGACCTGCAATAATTATCACTTCTTACACTGATGATTGCATAAGAATAAAACATAGGAAAAAATATTTATTTATAAAAATATTATTATATATATATATATAAAAAATGTTAAAAGTCCACGTATACTTCTACGATAGTGATTTAAAGGTTATGAGGGTTTTTTTTGAAGCATGTGTGCTACCTTTATAGAGGGGAGGACGGAATTTACTCCCCATTAAAAAGCCGACATTGTCTCTAACTCTGCCCTCTTCGGGAGTTTCATTATTATTATTATTATTTAAAACTATGACCTTTGTTATTAATACTTTATTGTACTATCATTATCATGACTATTAATTACATTATTTATATCGGGTAACCATTTCATTTCAATTCCAATATAATATTATATAATATATAATAATATTGAAATCATTTGCGTCTAATTTTTGCCGTTTGAATTAAATGCTATTACGTTGCAACATTTTTTAAAATTTCAAAATAAAAAATAAATAGAAAATACAATCTTCTTCCACAAACGGCTAAAATAATCCACATGAACTTTTTCGAACATGATTGCTAGGAATGAGTGCTGTCAACACTACAAATTTCCAGTTTTTTTCAACGGTTTTCTTTTTCTTTTCGATACTTTTTTGTGACCAAGAGCGGAGGTCCGCTTGAAATATAAAAACTAATAAAAATATTAAATACAAAACATACCTTTAAATCACTATATATATATATATATATATAAATAACAATGTAAAATAATTTTATATAGTAAAAGTTAAATCCACATAAAATCCCATTTAGAGTTAAGTATAAAAACAATTCAAAATTGCTGTGTGAAAGTTCAGTATTGAACATACACTAAATTAAGTTTACAACATGTAATCATTTATAATAGGATTAATGTTTTGAAATGAAAAACCTCCAAAAGACATGAATTTTATGCAAATTTCCAGAGACATATAATCAGGAGTCAGTTAAACTCCAAATGCCACGCCCTCTTTTCAGAAAATCATTCAGTTAGTATGCCGTGTATAGGACTTTATACTCCGTTCAAATCGTATGGTTAATAATCAAAGAGAACATTCAAACCAATAAGTCATGAAAATGTGAAAACTTAATAGTCTAAGGGAGACAATCACGTAATTTCCAAAAGTCATTTGAGATTTGAAAAAATCTGATATATATTATAAATATATAGCAACCAATACTGTATGTTAAGATTAAGTTTAAGCATTATTAACCCATTCATCAAAATTCAGTGCAAATGTGTATAAATACACACACACACACACACACACACACACACACACACTAGCAGGCCGCCCGGCATTACCCAGTCATAAAATATGCTGAAATATAATATTTTGATTAATGCAGATTTTGTATTTATTATCATATTAGACCCAATATATAGTAAGGATTTAAAAAGTTAAAAAAGGACTCGTGCGCCACCACCGAGAATTGAAACCAAAATGTTTAGCTTACGATTTACTTTTTCCTTTGACATTAATGCCTGAGCAATGAATATGTTTGCTGCAAGGCTAAAAATTAAAACATGAACCAATAGCTATTGCGTGACGCATGCATACCGTCGTTCGACCTTCACCAGGCAAATTCCATTTCTTTAATTTTCACACTTTTGTACTGATTTTTCCCGGCTAAAACCCAAATATAAAGTTTCGCATGGGTTCAAATACCCTATATATGAAGTTTTATGTCTGTAGATCAAAAACTGACAGGAGTTTGGAAGGCAAAATCTTTTAAACAAAAATATATATGCATACATAAATATATATATATAGAAAGAGGTTTGTGTTTACTATAAGCTTTGTAAGCAAATATTATGCAAGTATAAATCATGTAGAATATCTGCATGAATATATATATATATATATATATATATATATACACACACTTGTAATAGTTAAGTGAAGATGATCATCCCATAAGAAAACCGAAAAACTTGAGAATTAATTAAAATGAATGTTTAAAAGAATATGCAAATTAGCTAGATCTTTTGCAGATAAATGCAATTCAACAACCAATATAGAACAAAGTTGTATTTTCTTTTTAAATAGAAAAAAAAAACGGTTTTTATGATGAATATCAATACACAAAAAAAAAAAAAAAATATATAGGAGTGTGTGTATATAATATATATATACATACACAGTATATATTTTTATTTTATTTATTATTTTTTAAAACCAGTAACCTATGAACATGCATGTTTCAGAACCCTACCCTTCTTCAGTGGAAGATGGGTACGGCCCTGAAATATGCATGCCCGTTGATTACCGTTTTAAAAAATAATAAATAAATAAAAAAATATTTGTTTACGTCCAAATAAAAATGCCATTTTCTAGGAAACAAGATTTTCAAGGTGAAGATGCTAAGTTAACCGTATTATCATTTAAAAAAATAATATATAAATATATATATATATATATATATATATATTAGTCTGTTTATGATACAAACATTGGTTACATATGCAAACCAATCTATACAACCATTATACATATATATACACACACACACACATCATTATATATATATATATATGTGTATGTATAGAGAGAGAGAGTCAAGTAAGAGTATCCAGGTCAAGTGAGACTAAAATATACTTAGAAAAAAAAAAGAAAAAAGCCAAGTATCTTCGCTACTATTAAGATAATCCAACCTTCTAGCACATTCCTCTAGACATTTTATTGTTGCATTATTTCCCCTGTTTTATAGACGGTGATAGGTGATTTGGCATCCTAGACAAACTATCTTCCAACAGATATTTTAACTGAAGAAATTTATCACATTCTTAGCTAAATTATTATTATAAATAGCAGTAGTATTTATATTATTATTATTATTATTATTATAATAAATAGTTTGGTGAAAGAATGATACTTTCTGTAAAAAATATATTTACTTTTATGAATGTTTCACATAAGTCAACAATTACAAGTAATAAATATTACACATCAAATAAAAGTGAAAACTGTTCACATTGTTCCACTTATTTTTATACAAAATGTTAATAAATAATAAAAAATAATATATATTATAATAAATATCTGTGGGAAGATTTTTCATCAGGGACGCTGAATCATCTATCACGGTCTAGAAAACGGGAAGAAATGCAACACTGAGAGGTCTCGAGGAATATACCAGAATGCTGGAATAATCCTTATAACTATTATTTATTGCAACTGTATTTTCTGATGGAGAAAAGATTTTCAATTAATTTTTTTTTTTTTTTTTTTTTTTTTTTTTTTTTAAATCATAAAAGCAATGAATAAAGACAACCAAGTTAAAAGCTTGTAAACCGACAAAATGTGGAATAATAAAGAGTATGTTCACTGGTACATATCTGATTTAAATTCACGGGGCAACATTAACATGTGCACAGGAAATAAGGGTCAAGAAGTCAGCTTATGCATTTAGAGGTCACCTTGACCTGCTTTATGCTAGAAACGGATGTGACATCACATGACTCCAAGCAAGAGAGAGAGAGAGAGCAAGAGAATCAAAACAATAGTAATCAGTTTGTTGGGAAACTTTGAAGCAGACTGTATGTGTAAAGAAATAACTTGAGAACTGATTATATACTAAGGAGCCAAAACCCCCCAAATTCTTCTTATTTTCCATTGTTAGCAGAAAAGGAGGCAACATCAACAGCTTAATAAACAATCTTTCTTCAAATTTATGAAATTTTAATTCCAGGTGACTCAATCAAAGGAAAAGTGCTAGTGTTGAACGCAGGAGGCACAGATTATGATATAATAGTGATTTTATGATTCATTGATTTGCATTCAAGAAGAGATATTTTATTTGATCATGACATATGAGATATTAGACTTCCCCTTGGAGGGGAGGTATTGCAAGACACTTACCCTTTCTCTCCAATGCAAAATACCAACTACAGCAGCAATAACAGCGCATGTGCCAAGAAGAGCAGCTCCTGTTAATAGCACAAGGCGACTAGGGGTAACAAACAGACGATTCTTCCAGCTGGAATCACAAAGCAAACAGACTTTTTGATATAACAGACATAAAAAAAAATATTAGTAAATAAAAACAAAAACAGGAAAAAAAATACAGATTTTATGAAAATAAATTTTTAAATTAATTTTGATATAATTTATTATCTAAATATATATACTAGTAGGTAGACTCGACATTTTCAATGGTGATCAACAACGAATGTTTCACACTCCCATGTTTTTATTGTCATCAAAATCAATGAAATCACCCACTTTTTTAATAAAAATCAATTGATTGCCTGCTCTAGTTGGGGACCCATCATGGTCCACCAGGAGCAAGTAGCACATGAAAAATTTGAAATGGTTTAAAATATTTCATAATGGCATACATAGAATGAATCTTTTTAAATTTTTTAAATCTGATTAAAATTAAGTTATGACTATTTTTATGCCTCACATGTTTGGATATTTTTCCCTCTAAGACCATATGCGTTTTGTCACATTTTTTACACTACTTTTTCAGTAAAAATGCTATATATTTGTTAAAACACAAAATTAAGCAACAAAATTTGGTATATAAGTGGTATTTTATACAAGGAACCACAATATGCTCCTGAAAATCTCCAGAAATTAATGTTTTTTTTAAATAATCTGCAGTAAATGCACATAAATATGCTGCAATTCCTTAAAAATGCCATGTATCCATTAAAAAGAAAAGACGTTAGAGCACTCAAAGTTGAATTGTAATCTATTTTCTGTACAAGAAACTGAAATCTAAATCCAAGACTGTTTAAAAATGAATATATTGCAATATTTCTTTGCTATTATTGTAGATTAATACGTTCCATTACCTCCTCCCAACTGACCACTTTTCCAAAATATGTGATTCTACCTTTTTAGACAATTACGTATTAACACCCTGAAAAACTTTAATGAAAAATAAACAAAAATTATTGTACAATTTAATGTAAAATGATTCCCCATTTTGAGTTATTCTAACATTTTAGGGCAGTTAACCATTTTCTTCTATAGGAGATAAATTGTGTGCATTTTTTTTCTAATGACGATTATGTGTGGTTTTAAGAGGGTCTTTGTGCAATTATAGGACGATGGCGAGGCTTATCACTCCGACTTTGGGTTAATGGTAGGGTTAATGGAAATTATATGCCATTTCATCAACTACTGTTTGGACTTCAGCTCATCTTGGTTACATCAAATCTCATCAGCAGTGATCCAAGAATCCATCACCTTCAGCTTCTTACTGATTCATCAAGTCCTGATAGACATCCAGTCGGTGATCCTTTTAGTCCTGCATGAAGATTTGTGGCACCCACCTAACACACACTTTGCTGTATCTTAGAGACAACGACATCATTTCTAGTGCACTAACACCAACATTCAACTCTACACGTATTTTATTTCCCATTATCCACCAATCAGTGCTGATGAGCTGGTCGAGATGCACAGTGTTTTCTGGATTAGTGGGTGTGCATGGGCATCTAAAGCATGCTTTTTTACTCCCATCTGTCACCATTCTGAATCCATCTCCTAAGTGTGCTGACATTAATTGCATCAGCTTTGTAAATGTTCAACAGGCGCCAAATGAATGGAGAAATTCAATGACACATCTCTGCTTCTGAGGCATGTCCATGACAGGGGTTGCTTTCTTAGAATCTCACGTCATCAATATCTGTAACAGAGAGATGAAACTTTCAGGTCATGAATGCATAAGTTCAGTCATCATAACAATGTAACTTGCAATCCGCTCTGATACATTTGGATGGAATAAGAAAATAGGAGGCATTGTGACACCACGTGTCCTCGATTTACAGCATTGCTGACCCAACGCTGTGTGCCGTTGTTTTGTCTTCTCTTCTTATAACAATGCCATCGTCATTTACACATGGGTTCACAAATATAAAAACAAAATAAAACACAGACTCCATTGCTTTCTGCACATATTGTTGAACTCTGGGTGAGTGTATGATACCATCGACCCTCTACACATTAAGGTTCACATCTATGGTTGAGGCTGCGTTTGTTAATTGGTTGATCAATTCATTTCATCATCTACTTCGAGTTGTCTTCAACTCAATTCAACCATCATTGCCAAACCACTTCTAACGTAGTAAAACTCAAGGGCTGTTGCAACCCATAGCCACTCCCCAAAGTGTCCACACACCTAATCTAAATATACCTATATCCATTGTTTCATCCTTTTGTTATCTTATCTATCTATCTATCTATCTATCTATATCCATCTATCTCAGGCCATCATATAGATAATCATCTATTATCCAGCTTCTCATTGCTACACACTAATCAATAATAATTCATTGTTAACCTCCCATCTATGGTTCTTTCACCAAGTATTTCCTATTTTTTTTTTTGTTATATATTTCTTTTTTCCCAACACTTTTGGAAAGAGATATAACAGATTATAACTTGTTAAAAAATATATAAAAGAAAGTTTTTTTTTTCATTAACATATTTAATTTTCAGTTTACAAATTGATGCTGGAAGAGTTGGTTGGTTGTTTTACGGCATATCAACCCTTTTCGGGTTATTTAATGCCGAATCCAAAGATTTTGAAGAAAAATTTTTTTAATAGAATATATTTGTTGTTTTCACGTCGGTTTCTCTAGTTGGGACCCTAACAGGTACAACCACTCCAGGTCAGAGTGGACCTGGGAGCAATGGTAATTAAAGGGTGGCTCCACACTCCCCAAAGCCCACAAGCTGGGGCCTCACCACTGGATATAGTTTAAGGTTATATCCAGGACCGATGCTGGAAGAGAGATAATCCAATCATCCAGACAATTAAGTAGAGAAAAATTTATTATTTTCTCAAAGTAAAATTCGGAAAGAGTAGTATCTTTGGAAAATAAAATTTAGTTTTAAACCATTTAAGTATGTAATCCATAGAGTAAATATGATATTGGGGTCACTCTGAAGTAAAATTGTTTGTTCATTGGTCGATTGAAGATGATGCTAGCTAACAGCAGTCCTACTTTTAACATATACATACTGAAACCACCAGAAAATGCATTGAAGCACAAAAATTAGGAACCTGTGACTTTTGGAAAATTTACAACAGTATAGTAAATAATGAGCAGGCAACAATTCCCTCACTATCAAACAATCATGAGGTTGTGTGCACAGCAACAGAGAAGATTAACTTGATTACCAGTCAGTTTGCCCCAAACTCCACATTGGACCCTTCCCTGACTTTCCTTTGCGAACAGACACCACACTAAACGATTTGAAAATCACTCCTCAGGTGCATAATATCATAAAAAACCTAGACACCTCAAAAGCGTGTGGACCCAATCTCATCCCAGCTGTGCTATTAAAAAATGCTGAGGTTGCTCCAGTTCTCTCAAAACTTTACAACAAATGCTTTAACGAATCTTGCTTTCTTGACCGTTGGTAAACTGCTTCTGTAATGAATTCTGGCGGAAGAACTAACACATGAAATTAACACCCCATTAGCCTCCTCCCGCTTTTCACCAAAATATTTGAGTTCCTAATAAATCATGCTCTAGTCCACCACCTTACAGCTGCTAAACTTCTGATCGACAATCAATATGAATTTAAGCAAGCCCGTTCCATAGCAGATATCCTGACTAATCTGAACATATATACCATTCACTGGGCAAAGCAGGGAAGAGTAGAGTGGTAGCCCTCAATATATGTAAGGATTTTGATAGGGTATGGCACGATGGTCTTCTATCACTGGAAGAATACATATTGTAATTTAAATCCTTCTTAAGTAAGAGAAGGATCCAGATTGTCCTCAACAGTCGTACATCTAAACAATATGATATAAATGCGAGAGTACCTCAGGGGGTCTATCCTGGATCCTTTATTATTCCTAATATTCATAAATAATCTCCCTAATAAAATTGTCTCTTAGATGGGTATATTTGCTTATGACACCACGCTCTATAACAGGCACAAAGGGAAACAAATGAATACATATCCAAGCAAATGGCAGAAACACTAGATGAAGACCTCCAATCTGTAGTGGAATGGGGTTAAAAAATGGATGGTCACAGTCAATGCTGCCAAGACTAAGCTGGTTTCCTTCAATAATTACAAGAAACCTTCTCTACCACCAATAACAATGGCCAAAAACGTAATACCTGAAAGTACTTTCTTTAAACTCTTCCGCCTAACGTTTACAGGGAACATGAATTGGAACAGATACATTGAAAGCATTGCCAAGGTTGCTGCGAAGAAAGTGGGTTCTCTCTACCGTGCTAGAAAGTTACTTACGTCTGAAAGCATCTTGTACCTCTATAAGGCCACCATTCGCCCATGTATGGAGTACTGTTGCCACACTTGGGCTGGTGCATCTGCTACTTGTCTCTCACTCTTGGATAGGGTTCAGAAGAAAGTCGCCAACTTGAGAGGTCCTGGACTGTCATTTAGGCACCAACCTCTGTCCCATCGATGAAATGTTGCATCCCTCTGCCTGTTCTACAAGTATTTTAACGGTGAATGCTTTGACGAACTACAAGCACTTGTACCCCCTCAACATAAATACCCCTGACAAACCCGAAAAGTAGTTAAATCCCAGCCCTACACAGAGTTCCCTATATGTAAGAAAGCCTTCTACTTCAACAGTTTCTTTCCTAGAATTGCTAAATTGTGGAACTCCCTTCCAGGATTCTGCTTTCCCAACTGTACTGACATGCAGATGTTCAAGTGTAATGTGAACAGACATCTTGTTACTCATCTCCCTTCATAATATCCCTCCAACTTATATTCCCGATAGTAGCCCCCTACGTCAAAGCGGCACTGTGCCTTGTTTAGGGTGAAAATTGAATAAAAAAAATTTTTTAAATAATACATTGCGCCATTACCTACTATATACAAGCAAAAGAATTACCTACTCTCACATTACAGCTAGAATAAAACATGTCTTAAGTATTTTAGAAATGTAAAGTTTTTGGGGATTTTTTTTTTTCAATTTTAACATAAGTTATTTCCAAATGAAAGCAGGTAAGAGGGCTTCTTTTTAATCCTTGCCTTTTGCCAAAGTTATTAACAGAAAATATAAGTTTAATCCTCTCCTCTTATTTACAAACAACTAAATCTAAAATAAAACAGGATAATCATTATTATTATTAAAACAGGCCTTTAAAAACATACAAATGCATATTAGTGGTTAAAAATTATCATAATCAATTTCATGTTAACAGATGTGCACATATCCATAAAACTTTGCATTTTCCAAATGATTCAACTTAAATAAAATATTAACTTGTAATTAAATAAACACTAATCAATATATATATATATATATATATATATATATACATACTAGCTGAACGCCTGGCGTTGCCCGGTCCTGGTCATACAATATGCTTAAACATGATATTTAAATTTATGCGGATTGCGGGTGCATTATTATAGAATCAATCCTTTATTGATTATTATATATTACAAGGAATAATTTGCTTGGTGGACTAATTCACAAAATAATAATGCAAATGAAATGATTTGCAGCAATTTTAAATGGTACCTCTTCTTTTATAGTAAATTGAACTCATTAATAAAAAAAAAATAAAATAAAATAAAATGGTGAAGTACATCTGAACTTGAACAGGGGATCATTCAACCTGTAGTCGAATGTTCTACCATTGAGCTATATCTCCAGATGTCAATAATTCTGGAGGGTTTTTTGTAAGAAGAAGTCATTTGCTAGGATTTTATTATCTCTCTTGCTGGTGTAACAAATAAAAATTTTCCTGTAAAATTTCATTTTTATCAGTAAGAAAAAAAGCTATTTTTAGAATCAGATTTTTTTCAATTTTCAATACTCATTAGATGAATTTCTGTACAAAACATAACTAAGAACACTGCCAGACATATAAATTACCTTTGTGTAAAATTTGCAAAAGATAGCTCAGCCGCTTCGGAACCTATGAAGAAGAAACTAATGCACACACACACACAAAGTGACTTTTATATGATAGTAGAGAGATTATATATATATATATATATATATATATATATATATATATATAATTAACTTATCAATATATATATATATATATATATATATATATAGAGAGAGAGAGAGAGAGAGCGATACTGAGAGATATAAACAGTTGGATTGCTTACCTGTAAGGGTTAGAGTTCAAATATGGAATAATGATGAGCTGCGAATTTGGAATGATGGACGTCCATTCACGGATTTTCTCATGCTATTAAAAAAGAAAATTGTATATACAGTCAAAATCTTCGTTTTAGATATTCCATTTTTAGAAAATTCCATTTAAAACTTTAGGGTCCCATTGCTAGCATAGAAATAGGAAGAAAAGGTGTCATTCTTCAAGGCTTTCAGTGTTTACAAAGCTTTATTAAGTGTATAAATATCCAAGTAAAATACATATGAACTAAGTTTGAAATAGCATTTTCTTCAGTCTGTCAAACTTAAGCAAAAAAAAAAAAAATGGAAATTTTATTATTATTCACTGTCGACAAAATGTACACAGTGTGATGATGCATGGAAGTAAAATGTGGCTAGTGAGGTTTGAGAGTATGCGTTCAATGAAGATAAATGATATAAGAATAATACAATGGATGGTTAATGTGAATCTTAAAGATATACTTAGATCTGACTAGTCTGGATGCCCGGCATTGCCCGGGTGTTTGAAAGCCTGTTGAGAAAAAAAAAAAAAAAAAATGGTAGTAGGCAAGCAGGCTTGAACCCGTACCATGAAGGCGGAAAAGAATGCAAAAATAAAAAAATGTGACGTCTTTGCCGTTGCGTCCATCACCAAACTGGAAGTGGTGAACATTTAAGTTAAGGCTACTCAATCAAAAAGAGGGGATGACTTTCAAAAATATCGGCGAAAAAACGACCCCTCCTTGTAGAAAAGTGCCCAGTTGAAGGTAAAGAAATTAATGTTTTGAGCCAATTTTTCGATATTTGTCGTCCAAAGGTCGAGCTTAAAAACGATACTGATCTTGTGAAAATCCGTCGCCTCTGTCAAAAGTTTTAGGCAGGCATACATGCATGTATACATACATACATTTAAACAAACAGGTTAAATTTATATAATAGATGACCTCAGAGGAAGATTAAATTTTGACGGTATAGAGATGGGTGCAGTACAGGAGACTTCAATAGTAGTGTCATACTGAAAAAAATGGATGCAAGTGCTTGGGTTACTAGATGTAGAACAGTTGAGGTAGGAGGGTCAGGTCAGGAGAAAGCTAAGGAAAACATGGGAAGTGATAAGGATGGAACTGAAAGGGACAGCGAGATAAATAAAAACATGGACAGAGATAGATTATTATATATTATTTATTTTTATTGAAAGGGAGGGGAGGGTAGATTTACAAAACTCAGTATTCCTATCCCATCACGGTTAACCACCTGAAGAAGGCCAGAGGATGAGTTGGCCAAAATGTAGTGAAGCAACAGCACCTATGAAGATGAGAATAACAGTCCGCAAAAAAAAAAAAAAAAAAAAAAAAAAAGAATGGATACACAAAACAGATTAGTTTGCAAGTCACTATCTAAAAACCATTTGACACATGCCAGCAGTAAAATAGACATTAAACTGATGATGACAATGATAATGATGATGCTTGTACAGGTTGTCTAAAAAAACTGAAGGAATCTAATTCTTAATAACTTCTTTAATTTTATCGATAAATGCATAAAATAAAACATGGCAGGAGGGAGTAAATAATTTATTGATCTTCAACATTAAGAAAGTTTTAAAAAAGAATTGAAAGATATCGGTGACTTTTGGGACAACCTTGGTAAAGAAGATTTTTGTACTCACTTCCCGTGATGAAAATGGAATCCCAACTTCTAGTGTATCGATATAATTTGGTGTTTGTCCAAGGCCGAACACAGTAAATGGCAGTTGCAGAGAATAATGAGCAGATTGAGTAAGTTGACTTGCTGGAAAATACGAGATTAAATAATTATGGATGCTGTATATTAGAAAAATAAAATGACAAAAATGAACAGAAAAAAAAGCTGAAATTAATGTGTTCCCACTTAAAGGCCACAATAACTGAAACTTGATGGACAATACAGCAATAGACTAAAGGAAGCTTATACAGTATAGAGCACAAGTGAAAATATAGCATTATTAGTAAAAACTCTGATATACTCAACTATCATGCAAAAATAAGTATCCTACATATGACAAACACACTTATCTCCCCCTGCTTAACAGGCTTACCGCTTTTTTCAATGGTGGATGGCAAAATACAATAAAACTGGGGTTTTTTTGTTTTGTTTTTTTTGTTTTTTTTTTTATTTGTAATAAAAATTCTACTCAATAATTTTACCTAATTTTTGGTGTAGATATCTATTTTTAATGTAGACAACATTCAGTTCCCCAAGAAGGGACATTTTGGATGGGAACAAAAATAAAAATTGAATCATTTAGAAGGATCCTTCTTCCCTTTTGACTGAGAACAGAAAAGATAAAATGTAGTATTAGAACAGATACTACACTTTGCTCCTAGCCTTGGATTGCATAAAGGATCGTGCAAAATTGCATAGGTGCCATTTTGGGGTTAGTCACACTCTAAATCAATAATCAGATTGAGCTGAGAGATCAATTTTTCAGATTATTGTTTTGTTCTTTTTGTTTTGTTTTTCTTTTACAGTTTGCGAAAGACAAAAATATGAATAAAAATAATTGGCAAGTGAGAGAAAAAGGAAAGGGATATGAAAACTTTCCTTGATGAACAACAAAAGCCATCTAACCCCTACAGTAACCTGCCTACATATTTTTCTAAGAAAACATGTATACCTTTTCAAATAAGTCAACAACGTATAATTATTCTTTTTTTTTTTTTTTTTCCTAAGGTATCACCACTTATCAAAACCCAAAGGCCATTTGAGAATAACGGTTAATGTGTTTCTCAGCTGGACGGCGAGACAACGTTGTGAGGATTGGCAATGATGGCGGGGGATTGGGCAAAATTTGATTATTTAAGAGGACAGCTCTACAAGAATTTGTTTAAATTGGACTTGAAAACGACCATCTTGTAATCGGCTAGGAAGCAGCCTTGCAGTACCATTCCACAGACTAGCAGTTCTAGGAAATAAACTTTGCTCATGGAAGTTTTGTTTAGTTTTAAGTAGGGAAAGAGAAAGAGAGAAAGGGAAACTTGTTAAAGCAAAGGTTGTAGCTAGACAAGTTATCTGCCGAAAATTAATACAAATAACAAAGACAGATACTGTTAAATATAACAGAAACATTGCATCAAACAATATATCAAAAAACAAAAAAAAAATTCTGGCAGACCTAAAAGAAAATACTCTTAACCAACCTAACTAGCAGCAAAATCCTACCAATTCACTGTTAAAGTCCCCAGATAACGAAAGATTTTCTACTCTCAGTTTCTTTTCTTGGGCAGCTCATCTTTGGAATTCTCTTCCTACTCCCTGTTTCAACAACAGGACCAACATACAGAAATTTAAATGTAATGTGAACAAACATCTCATTGCCCAACTCTTGAGTCAGGTTATCTTCCTATAAATCTGGCCCCTACCACAAAAGCCCATAATCTTCAAGTGTAATATGTTTTGTTTGGTGTGAAAAAAATATATTTATAACAAATCAAAAGTTTGTTTTTTTATCATTATTTTAAAACAATAATGATCTTACCATAGCCAAGCTGAATTTCTCCAGTTGACTGTGTAGTTTTAAAACGTACTACTGGACCGGGCTGATTTACACCATATGGCTGGGAAAGAAAAAAAAACAAAAAAAGGAAAACATTTAAATCATAACAAAACGGACCCTAAAAAGAGAATAAATAGTAAGAAAATAATAAAATTTAAAGTACTTTAAATATATATGATATGGATATTTTTATCAGTTATGTCATCTATATATCAAGCCTGGGACATTAAATCATTTGAGATTACCTGCCTGGTCTTTTAATCATTAAATTTTGAATTCCAAGACACATGCGTGCATGATTGAACACTATCACACTAAATTGGACATTTAAAACCTTGATCTTCCACACGGAGGATGTATGTAACAGTACCATCAACATAGCACGTAAAAAAAATCAGGATTTTCCTGATGAAGACTTACGGGTCAAAAATTAAAATTTAATATATTCTTTTTAAATTCTGCACTTGTCCAGTCTTTTTACCGATAAATTTTGAATTCCAATATCACAGTGCTTTTTAAGCAGTGATTTTTTCTATTTTGATTATTAATGTGTGTGTGTGTGTGTGTATATATATATATATATATATATATATATATATATGTGTGTGGAAATATATTTTCTTTTAATACATACCAATCCATATTTAAAAAGCTCAATGTAATTACAGAGCAATATAGTGAATAAATGACAAAAGACTATATTAAAAAGTTCATGATATTAACCATCTTATAATTTATTCCTTTAATTCCGTTGACATTTACAATTCTTGACAGTATCTGTTTCGTAGCGCAAAATCAATCACTTAATTATTATATCAATCAGTGAATCTATTATGCCCTTAACTCATCAGCGTCGAAAGGAAATCAAGTGCGTTTTGACATGATTAAAATCCGAAAATTAGAAGAGAAGCTGTAAATACCTTTAATATGTTTCTATTACACCATTTTGAATTTTAGAAATAAAGTCACTAAACCCACCTATTTGTACTAACATTCTGGCAAAATGTTCTATTTAATAATTAGTAAATTTATTAATTCTAATTAACGTATGCATACTTATGAAAATAATATCAATAATTATAAACTATTATACATGTTTGCATATACGAAACTAAACTAAAAACAGTTTTTTACCACTTACGGTTATATTAAATTATTTATTAATTGGAATTGAAACCATACATAATTCATTTCACTTAACTGTTATAATCAAGTTTATTACTATTTCAATTATAATTTTTTTATTATTAGTTAATACTAAACCTATAATTACGTATATATAATACGAGGTTAATATTTTTCAGAGGTAAAGTAACCAATGAAGTTTAACAAGGTTAATACAAGAGTGCTCCATACCAAAGTAGGGCAAGATATACTTTTCATTTGATTTTTCATAGGCAATAATATGTCGTTACACATTTATGAGCATGTTTCGGTCCACTAGTAACTAGCAACTAGAGACCTCTTCAGGGTATACAGCTTAAACAAAGCAAAGTTTGCTTTCATATAAGCTGTATTACCTGAAGCGGTCTCTAATTGCCTAATTACTAGTAATTAGCGGATCCGAACATGCTCATGAATATGTAGTGACATATTGTTTATGTAAAAACAATGGCTATTTTTATTTATTCACCATTGAAAAGCAAACACTTGACATGTTAACATAACTTAACTGTGAAACAAAAGTGCAAAAAGAAATATGTGATAAAAAAATTGCCAAAAACTTTTCAACTTGATTTTCAGGACATGTCAGATTATTTTGCTAAAATATTCAATTTTTCTAAGTTAAAAATCCTTTAATCCCAAGATGTTTATAATATTTACCTCAACATTGCAGTTTGTTTCACATAAACCGCTCACAACTGAAAAATATAATAAAAGTATTTTAAAACAGATTTTTTTCATTTTTGTGATTTAAATTATTTAGACTTTTGTACAAATTAAATTGATCAAATTATAAAATCACTAAAAACCAACAAAAACAGAAAAATACTTTACTGGAAATTCTACAGTTGTTGCCTTCATTAAATAATTTTTTTTTAAATATTATGAAATTTTAAATGATGATTTTATAGTAAAATTAGAAGTAAAATATTCATTTTGATTTTGAATAAAGTTTTTGTGCTTCTCGTCATAACATTCCTTGCTAAATATGCTTAATAAAATTCTAATTTTTGAAAATACTTATTATAGTAATTAA
The DNA here is from genome assembly GCF_053919585.1 of Euprymna scolopes. Taxonomy (NCBI): domain Eukaryota; kingdom Metazoa; phylum Mollusca; class Cephalopoda; order Sepiida; family Sepiolidae; genus Euprymna; species Euprymna scolopes. The sequence continues at coordinate 138,201,618 of NC_136483.1, forward strand.
AAAAAGAAACAATAACTGAATTTTATGAAGAAAAAAAAAAATAATCTAGTGGTTTTCTTTTTTATTATTAAAAAGAATCAAATTTTTTCATTGATTCACTAAATGACTTGAAAGCCGTCATTTTTTTTTATTTATCATGAGCGATCAGATGCAGTAACTCATTTCTGTCAGGATAACACTTGATTCAAATGGTGAAAATCCTACTTAGCAGAATGTATGTGGGGACAGAAATTTGATGAATTAAATATCTGAAATAAAAGAAAATTACTGAATTTTTTCCATAAATTTTTTTTTTTTTTTATAAAGGAGTCCCCCACTTATCAAGGCCTGGAGGCCACTCGACGATAAGGGTTAATGAGTGTACAGTGGTCAAGGGGGACGTGTCGTAATAATAGTTAATAGTGGAAATTTGGTAAGTTGGATTACTTGAGGGGATGGCTCATCAAAAATTTGTTCACACTAGACTTGAAGACAACAATATTGTAATCAGTTGGAAAGCAGGAAAACGGAACAGACTTCCACAGGCATGCAGTTCCAAGAAAGAAGTTTTATTCATGGAATCTACGTTTGGGTTTAGGCACAAATAAAGAGTGGGGGGAAATTATTGATAGTGGTATCAGCTATCAAGTGCTTTTGTGAAAGTCAGGACAGAGGGGGGGGGACCATAGATTGTAGCTCAGACGAGCACTTGCCATGAAAATAACGATAAAGCAGATACAGGCTCACAACATCTCTTCTGTGAGAAAGAGGTTGTAGGGAAGAGGAAAGGGCATCCCCCACAGTGGTACAATGATGTACCCCTTTTTGAGGGAGCTGGAGGCTTCTACATTAATGAACCTTGTGCCTAACTTGGTCTGTATTTGTGAGGTGCAGATATGTTAAACAGGTGTTTGTGATTTTGAAAATGTTCTGCTTTGACTCAAGCTAAGAATGAAAGTTTGTTTATAATATTGAACGAAGGCAAAACGATATAAGACATTAGAATTTGAAAGGTCAAACCCAAAGAACTCGTCAATGAGGCATTCGAAAACAAAACAATGTTTAAACTGTATGAATATATCTTCTCTCTTTTTATGTCCTTCTCTCTCTCCTCTCACTCCCTTTCTCTCTCTTTCAATGAAGAAAAAGAGAATTAAACAATTCTATTGTTTTAAACAATTGACGCTTGCATTCCCGGGTCGGTAGACGCGACATAGCATGTGTCTGGTTTCAACTGGTCTTTAGAAAAATATGCTCTTCATTGTTAAATCTACTTATAAATTATATTTTTATAAAAATGCATTTGTTCGCTATTTTTGTACAAGCGTTCGATTTCAGCATGCCATTAATGCCGACGATGGGAAGGTGCCTGTAACAACACAATGAAGAAGCAACCCATGCCAGCCGGTTATAGCCGACGACATATCGACCCATTTTTGTTGATGTTTCCAACATGTACCTATCGTTAGATATCGTTGAATATCGTTTAATCCCCGGGGAGCTGGTTGCGTTCCCAGGACGTTTCTCAACCAAGTAACTTTCCCTGGGGAAGCGATAGTATCATACCACTAGGCTACAAAGTTTATTTTGCACTCTGTCAAGGCAGGATAAACTGGCCAGATGTGGCAACAGTACTCCATGGGCTAGTTAATTTACTTCCACTATTACTTTTAACTTTGTGTAAATTTTATCTGACTCTGTTCAATAAATGTTATTCTTAAAGTTTCACAACCGAAACAAAATATTGAATCAAAGACATAATTTATTCTGTTCTACTTAGTTTTATGTTTCAGAATTTTTTAAAGGACTGATGATTTAGATTATTGTTCGGAAAAAGGTCAGAGGTTACATTGGCCAAAATATTGTGAGAATAACATACAAGATGAGAACAGGCATTCAAATAATCTGAATTCTATTTAATTGATTCTTATCTTTTTCCTATCTATGTCTAAACATATATCATTTTTGGTACTTGTTTAGTTTAATGAAGACATTAAAAAATGAAAATATTGGAGAAAAAAAAAAATTGTATTGTACATACCTGTTATGGAATTAAGTTCTCTATAAAAAAATTTCACTTAATTTGATCAAGTAGTTTTTTGGGGTTTTTTTTTACAGCGGAAAAACAATTTTTTATGACAGGGAGCAAAAGGTAGCTATGTTTGGATTTTTAGACCATGAAGAAGGGAGAGAAGCTATTATTTAACATGGGGAAGGAGGTGTCGGCGCTTTAGATTGAGTTATCTCCCTGTGGTGCCCTTCCTCATGGTCTAAAAATCCAAACATGGCTACCATTTGCTCGCTGTCATAAATTGTTTTACTGCTGTGTAAAAAAAAAACTACTTGATCAAATTAAGTGAAATTTTTTTTTTTTTTTTTGGACAACTTAATTCCATAATGAGTATGCATAATACAATTTTTTTTTCAATATTTTCATTTTTTTCATGTCTTGATTAAACTAAACAAGTACCTGCCTCATTTTTAAAATTACAATTCATTTTACAAGTCCAACATTACACCAAGTTTTATGAGTCTAAAAGGTAATTGTCAGATATGAAATCTGTTGTGGTTTAGTTTCTATTTTATAAGAATTGAACAACAACTGATGCAACATCTAATAATTGCCTTTTAGAGTTAGGTAACCCGGTGTAATGTTGGATCTGTAAGGTGGATTGTACTTAGTATGTAGAAATTCATATGAAACTACCGAAAAATTGCTCAAAAGATTTTTTTTTTTTTGAAATTTTGTTTAAATGGCCATACCCATTACTTTCAAGAAGTACGCATCTTCTAGGAATTTGTTTTTGAATACATGAAGCTTGGTGCCATCATTTCCCAAGTGTGACGTGAGGATGACATCAAGAATTCCCTAGAAATAAAGAACATTAAACTGTTAGAGACAATTAGAATTCAAATTATGGGGCAGAAAAATATAAAAATTGGGTAAATTCCAAATCGTTTTCACAGAAATATACAAACGAGATTCTATTTTCTTCTGCTGAGTATATACAAACAGCCAAAAAAAAAAAAAAAAAAAACGACTAAAAAATAGAAATTTAAAAAGAAAAGATAATTTAGAATTTTGAGTGGGGGATCACTTTCTTCTTTGAATTTAACATAGAATGATTACCTACTTCCTGACCATCAAGCATTAATGATAGCCCACTTCGAGTCTTCCAGATAGTGTAATGTAATATTAGAGAAGTGACGCAACTTAAAAGACAGTAAAAATTGGTCTCCAGTAGTGATGTGAAAAAGGAAATACTTGATGAAAAGACAAGTTAAATCTTTGGTTTTGTCTGCGAAAAAGTGCAGATGTATTTTGAAGGTTTCTTTCTCTCATCCCTATAAAGAATGGGTGTGTGGATGAGGGATTAACATTATGTAATAAAACTACAATAAAGAAATTATTAACACTTAGAGCGATAATGTGTGTTGTTATTTTACAAAAAAAAATGATTACAACTGCTGCTATGAAAAAAAAAAAAGAGAAGTAGATAACCTCTACACACATCTATTACTATGAGAGAAATGAAATACAACTATACTGGCTGCCATTGCAATCAACATCAAATGTTAGATATTGGAGACAACACATAGGTCATCTGTTTAAAAAATAGGAGACCTTACTTTTAGAATGACTCACACACACACACACACAAATATATAAGAGAAAGAAAATTAAAACTGTAAGTTGAACTTTACAATCAAAATTTATTGTTCGACTGAATACTCCAAAAAACAATTTACAAAGTCCTTATTCCGAGGAGTTTCAAAGAATGCTATTCTTATTATTCTTCTCATCAGAGGACATAAAGAAATCAGCAAATTATATTTGTAGCAATGCTAGAATTTGCTAGTTAAGGCATTAAGTGAAACCGCAATTTATTGTAGTTATAAATTGCCAAATAAAAAAAAAAATGAAAAAATGTTGGATATGTAAAAAATATAAAAACAAACCACGCATAATATTTCAGTTTGAATGAAACTCCTCTCGAGTTGATCCACAATGCAAAATAGTTCTTTAGATAGAACGTATTCTAAAATAAATCCCACGTGACGATGCATATAATTCGATTGGAAAGTTTTCAAAACAGTTGAAATAATGAAAATTGTTTTTTTCCGGGCAGTGCAGTAGTTCAAGAAGTCTGTCCCTAGTCAAATGGGACCTAATAGTAAAAAGAGAGAAATCCAATATGAGAACCTTCATTATCGGCTTAATTAAAAAAAGTGATTTCAAGCAGGAGGGTGTTGAAGGGGGGGGGGGGCGGTCCGTGAAAGTTTGTATTACTCTAACCGGATATATATATATATATATATATATATATATGAGAGTCATTTGTAGACGACGAAACACGTGTCAGTGGATAATTATATTTTAAAAATAATATATATGCCGCTCCCCATTTAGAGGGTACCAAATTGGTCAAAGGGAAAATTATTCCCAACTCGCATTTAAGTAAAAATGCACTTTCATATAAATAATTGAATTCATTCAAAAAGTACTACCAACAAAAACAAATACAACATCTACATAAAAACGTGATACACTCAGTAGTCATGCGAGGTAGCCGCGTAGTAGAGGTTCAGGCTCCTTAACATGGGATCCAGATTTCAAATCTCGCTAGATCCAGCCATTCTGATGAGTCGTAGACAACGAAACATGTGTCAGTGGATAATTATATTTTAAAAAGAATATATGTGTGTGTGTGTGTGTGTGTGTTTCCATCAAAAGAGGCAACTTAATGCAGACACATGCATGCAAAGGAAAAAAAAATCTTCATCACTTGAGTAAGTGAACATGAATGCAACAACAGTATTCCCACGCTGTTACTATCACTAATTAAAAAAAAAAAAAAAAAAAAAAAAAAAAAAAAAAAAAAGACAATAGCAAAATTAACATATATATATATATATATACATACATACATACACGCATATTACAACAGAAAAATGCGTGTATGAAAAGTAGTATGGTTAAACTTAGACACAGAAAAGTAAAGGACTAGTTAAAACTGGAAAAGAAAAGGACAAGATATTTTAGTAAAAAATATAATAAATTTATAACTTAAATTATTGCAGCATAATTGATTATATAACGTAATAACTTGAATTTTTAAAAAAAATTCTTATGAGATGAGGTATGAATGTTTTTATTAATTGTTCTCAGCTTGAGTGTTATCTATACAATGTTTTGGTCGATGTAACCTTCGACCTTCTTCAGGTGAAAAAGTCACCATGTTTTAGCAGGAAAATATAGTGAGTAGCTCTATACTCTAAGGTTTCGAATTTTTGGATCTAGTTAGAAGTTAATTGACATGACTTATAAAGATAATTAAATTATCAGGGAACCCTAACGGGTATAATTTTTTTACTTATCTATATATCAATATGATAGCGTATGTGTTATTTTCTGTGCCACGCTTACATCTTTCTTCTGAGTGACTGTCGTTTAATTGTTATGAGCTTCCATTTTTTTGTAACAAATAATTTTACCAAGAATTCTTCATAAGTTTTGGTTTCAGTTTCGATTATAGCTGATCACACTCAAGTCATTTTTTTTATTTTTGAAATCATTACTTTATATTAGGCACAATATAATATATGTATATTATTATACAATAGCGTGTGTATTACTTTGTGTGTCACGCTTACATTATAAGAGAGGGAAAATAAATAACCCATTCCCCTTTTTATTGTTCTACTCGTCCGTCCTTTGTTTGCCATCCTGTAATTATTGTACAACTTTCGACTAAATATTCATGCGCCCCTTCTTTTTTCTTTCGAATGACTGTCGTTTAGTTGTTATAACCTTTCATTTCTTGCAATTATTATTGAAACAATATCAACAATTATGTCTACTGCCGCCGTGGAATTTCCACAGGTCCCGCTAGTTATGATTAAATTTTTAATTAAATCCATCAACTAATTATAAGTTCTTAGAAACATAATATTTACGAAACTAAGAGGTTGTTGGTTTTAGTATAGTTAAATCGCATGTTATATGGGGTTTTTTTTTAACCAGATGTAGTTTATTTTATTTTTCTAATTAAATTATTTTTATAATTTATGTAAACTAACTTCCAACTAGATCCAAAAATTCGAAACCTCTTTTTCTTCCTACCAAAAAAATGGCGACTTTTAAACCTGATGAAGATAAGAGGTAACATCGACTGAACCGTTATGCAAATAACACTCAACATGAGAACAATTGTCCGATTAGTCTAAAGAATACAAAACTTTATAAATTCAGTTGTACTCGTTCGTAATTAAAAAAATATATAAAATAAGTAGCAGCAAATTAACCTTAATTCTTCAAATTGAAAAGATTGGTTAAAGTCAAAGTTAAGAGGGGGTCGAAAACGTCCACCTCTAAAAGTTTTTAAATAAAGCTGAAATAAAACATAAGGGGAAATAACTTGTTATTTAAACAACCACATTTGCCTCCCTTTATTTTCATATCTCATAATTTGGTGAGGTTTGCGCTTGAAACAGAGATTAAGAACAAAAATAAGAAATATATATTCTTCTCATATGGATAGATTTATTTTACTCCATTGGCAGTGGAAACTTTTTTTTTTTTTTTTACAAAGAGGTCACCACTTATCAAGGCCCAGAGGCCACTCGAGGATAAGGGTTATTGAATGCACAGTAGTCAATGGGATAATTTCTTAGTAATCGTTAGTAGTAGAAAGTTATTGACCTTCATTTAATTACGTTCCTTCAGATGATTGGTATGATTGTACCTATTTACTATGCCTCCCCACGGGACAGAGTTAGACACCAGGGTCGTTTTTTAACGTGGAAAAAAGGTACAAAAATAAAAATTGTCTCGGTCGTGAAGGATTTCTCCTCCACCGAAAGAGAACAAAAAAAATGAAGTGCAGCATCTGAAGAACAGATACTACACTTTGATCTTGTTTATATATTTTATTGAGAAAGAAAAAATTGAACATAAAAAACGTACAAAAAATTCAATTCAACAAAATTAGGCACAAGGCCCTACAAGAAATTGGGAGGGGGAGGGTACAGGGTCTTTTTGACTATGTAACAGATGAGACTTTGAAGTCTTACTCTTGACTGGCAACATTTACCAAAATACCTCAATCACTCTGTGGATCCTAATCTAACTAATAACCCCAGCGTTCAATGTAAAATTTAACTATGTACAATTTGTATATTCATTTCTGTATGTTGTGTGTGCATTTTTTTTTTTTTTTTTTTTTTTTTTTTTTTTGTGTGTGTGTGTGTGTATGTGTGAGAAAATAAAGTTCGATTTCATTAGAAAGAGTTCTTGAATTAATTGGCAGAAAATGTTCGTGGAGTGGGAAAAAACTAATGAAAATGTTCATTTCAAAAATAAGGAAAATCTACTAATGTGTTGTTAGTAAGACCCCCCCTGTACTATTCTATGTGGCTAGATCCCCCACTGTTTTCCGGGGAACCGAAAACAAGCAGAGCATCCCTAATGGGGTTTGGGGAAGTCGCCTTAATGGAGGTGGGAGAAAATAAAGCAACGGATGGAGGGGGTAGGAAGGTGACCTCTGAGTAGGGGGATGATCGGGGGCATCAGAAAATAAAGATGAGGAGCAGGGGGGTTGGGCAGACTCAGAGGTTCTCTAATACCAAAAAATAAAATCAGGAACAGGATCTCATTTGTACCACCAGTCAAGAGTTACTTTACTGAACTTATAATGCTAACCTAGGCGGGATGGGTTCCGTAGGACCCAGCACCGCCCATGCCATGCCTAAGGAGGGAACACGTATTGAAACTTGGCTCCTCGACGGATGCACAAACTAGTGCTGTGCACCCACCTCTTGTCAAATTCCACTCTAGGCAACCTCTTCCAATCGCATCTGATCTTTACTTTAAGCAAATGTTTAAAGTAAACGATCAGATCCCGATCAGGAACAGATGTCCCTTCGTGGACCAACTTGAGGCGCGCGATCCAAATGGTCATGCGCGCTACTGCTAGGGTCGCCAGGAAAACCAAACTTTCCTCCCTGGGGAACGGCGGCTCCATGTTGTACACAAAAGTTCCTACGTCGAGATCGAGCAGACACTCGGCATCGATGCGAGCTGTTACCCCCTCGACGTACCTTAATAGGGGCTGTATCCGGCTGCAACTAAAAAACGCGTGCTCGATTGTTTCGGGCTCGCGTTCGTCACAGCACGGACAGAAGCGGCTGGTATGTTCTTTATACCGGAAAAGTACGTCGAAGAGGGGCAGCGCATTTCGGACCAGTCGCCAAGTCAGGGAGAATTCCGAGTTATTCAGAATCTCCCGTCCCGGCGCCCAACGCCATTGAGAACGGACAACCTCCATCGACCATCCCATCCGCCTACAAAGTGGATCCTTCGCGGTCCCCTCCACTAAATCCCGATACAGTCTTGTCCAAAAGGCCAAGAAGACGAGATTGGTATGATTGTATATTGGTTGAAGAATATGCCTAACAAAACAGAGCGACTGTATTAACATGTTTCACTGCTCATGGTGTGAGGAAATTGCTCTCGCAATCATTACTTCTGTTAAAGAATAAGCTGCTCACCCCACCCAAATTTCTGTCTTTAGGAAACAACTATGTAATTATACAGAATATGAACCGTACTTTTTATCCATTTACGTACTGCGGACTATTATCCTCATCTTCTAGTTGTTGCTTCACAACATTTCAACCAACTATTCTTCTGGCCTTCATCAGGTGGTTAACCGCGACGTGATAGGAACGGCAAATCTCCTAACTCAGCAATTACTACCTTCCATAGTTGTTGTTGTCGTCTTGCCACCTCTCATCATTGAGGATACAATTAGGAGATTTGGCGTTCCTTCACATCGTGGTTAACCACCTGACGAAAGCCAGAGGAATAGTTGGCCAAAACGTTGTGAAACAAAAGATGAGGATAATAGTCCGTAATAAATAAATGGATAAATAATACAAATTACTCATCTCAAAAAGAATTCCAATTGATTAATATACCATTTGGCATAGACCCGATGATGGAAGATCAGATAACAAATAAACGTGGATTTAGAAGACCAAAAAATCCAACCCTAACCGCCCTTCGGGCCTCATGGCGCAGCAGATAGAGAGATTGAATCTCTACATTTCCAGATAAGCATTGTCTAAAGAGAGGAGTTTCAATCCTACCCAAAATCAGCCAGAGGCTTAGTTGGCCAAAACGTTGCAAAACAAAATATGAGGAGAGTAGTCTGTAATAAATAAATGAATACAAATTACTCATCTCAATAAGAATTCCAATTAATTAAATAATATGAACCGTGCTGTTTTTTTAGATAGGATTTTCAAATTAAATTCAATTTTTACAGCATATTTTGTTTATTAAATCATTAGGTGAAAGTAAAAAAACAGTTAAAAATCCTGAAAGCAGAAAAAACAAAAATGTTGGAATTTCTTTTCACTAACTCTTAACTTTTGATCTCTTTTCTTGTTGTACTTGGTCAGTACAAAAGTTTTTTTCCTTTCAACAACTCATTCACCCAAGCAATAGTAGTGCTTTTTTTTTTTTTTTTATCTGACAACAAACTCCGACAACATCCAAAAAATGAAAGACACCTGTTACACAAAAAATCCATTTTTTTGTGCTGTTACCTCGAACTCCTGATAACGCCTAAATTTGCATACATATTAGGTTTTGTATTGGAAGGCCACTGTAGAAGACTAATCACATTATCCTTAAATCATTTCATAGTTATTTTAGCCTTGTGCTTGGGATCATTGTCTTGCTGGAAGATAAAAATCATGTCCCAATCTTAAATCTGCGGCATTCTTGAACAAATACGTTGACAAAATCATGTATTTTGATGCATTCATTTTCCCTTCTATGTTTACAATTCCTCCAACTCCATTTGCAGACAAGCAGCCCCAAATCATCACACTTCTACCTCCAAATTTTACAGTGACAATGGTATTAGTTGGTTCAAACTTTGTGCACTTTTTCTTCCATACAGATGTGCGCATGTTTCTTCCGAAAAGCTCAATTTTAGTTTCATCTGACGAAATAACTTTGTTCTAGAAGTCATCTGATTCACATTTGATATTTATAAACAAATTTCAAATGATATTTCTTATATTTAAGACTCAACAATGGAGTCTTTCTCGATGATCTAGAATACAGGCTTGTACGATACAATGATCTCTTGATTGCTTACTTCAATACCTGCTTTCTGCAAATCCTTCTGAATGAGTAAGAAATGGTTCTTTCTTCACGTTACGAGCAATGTAACGAGCAGTAACATAATTTAATTTACGTGGCCGACCACTTCTTAGAAGATTTTTAGTATTACCACCCATTGTTTTCCACTTTCTCATGACAGCCCCATCAGCATTGACCACCCAATTTAGTTCTGAAGCTATTTTCCTGTATCCCTTTCCATTTTTATGCTTCACTATGATTTCCTGGTGCATATAATTAGTCAAATCCTTTGTTTAACCATTTAAAAACAGTAATGAAAGAGGCAACCTGTGCAGTGTCTGAAATCTGTTATCAACTGATCTATAAAGAGACAAAACCTTGGGATGCCTTCTGATTGGGTGAAATATTGTAGCAAGATGAAATGACTGCTTAAGAATGAAATTTGACAGTGTGTTAAATACGTTTGCATCTGGGTAATTTGATTTTTTGTTAATAAATATTAGTCATCTAAGTACATTTTTATTTCCATTCTATTTTTAAATAGATAATATCTGTTTAAAGATTCAGTGTAAATTTCAATCAAATTAACTTGATATTTCTTAAGTAATACGAAAAAAAAACCTGACAGTACCAAATACTTTTGCTACTCACTGTATGTATATAAATCTGTATTAATAATACTAATAATACAATCACTTTGGACGCATTAAATTCCTTGGATTTAAAGTATGTGTATTTGCAATAGCACAATCATACTAAGGGAGGGACAAGCACAATTATAATATGGATTGTACAATTTTTTTTTTTTTAAGTTTCTTGAGGATTTCTCATTTTTTTTTCAGGAAGTGGTATTTTAATTTATTTTTATGTTGTTAATTATAAAAAATAAATAAACTTACATTTTCATCAACATCAAAAAATGCTGCAAGAAGTGTTGAGTCTTTCAAATACGTAAATGCTGCTGGCCAAACAATCTTAAACGAGCGAGTGTAGTTTTCAAAATTGTAAGGAATATTTTGAAATAGAAATGCTCTCTGTGTGTGATTTCTTAAAAGACAAAAAAAATAAAAAAAAATAAAAAAAAATAAAAAAAAATAAAAAAAAATAAAAAAAAATGGTTTGAAATTTTTGAGATGAAGATTGATATTTTGGATTATTCAGATTATTATTCTCATCTAGATTGTTATAGTCACAACGTTTCAGATGCAGGTGAAGCTTCTTCACAGCGCACCGCAATGGGTCCAGAAGTATAGCACATTCATTGATCCTCATTTAATTCCAGGCAACGTCGGGTCACCCTGCTAGTTCTTAGTTATAATTGTCTGTAGTAAGGATTGAACCTTCAACCTCCAGAAGTATTACTAAAAATCGTTAAACAATATTTTTACCTGTTATGCCACATGTCCATGTTGGCAATTCTAGTACGAAACCTGGTTTTGCCAAGATATGTAATATTACTACTTATTACGAATTATATATCTATGAAGTTTATTTCTTGCTCTGACATTGATATTAAAAGCCAACTTTTTTCTATTTAGAAACTATTAAAACAAACTTCTTAACTGAGAAGTTAACTAATTTGCATATTCCTTCAAGCAAAAGAAAAAAAAAAAAAAAAAAAAGCATTAATCAATTATCCATTTTTAGTTCTATTTCACTATTAGGTTGAATTCTATTCATACAAAGTTTCTACATTCTACATACATTTTTGGAACTGTAGCACTGTTTCAATTTTGTTTTTAGCCAGCAAAAATTGCTGCTAAGGGGGTCAAAATTGTAAACAAAACAGTTGACCTTAACAGGGTAAGTCGAATAAAACAGTTTGCTTGCTATTTCTTTTGCGAATACCCAAAATTAAACATTTTTTATAACTTTTGAAATCATTGCTATATATTGGATAATAATCAACAGAGAATTGGCTCTATAATAATAAATAAGAAATCTGCATTCCTCCAACAGCTGAAACATGAATATAACAACAACAGAGTTGAAAGTAGTAATCTGAACAATCCAAATAATTTTCTAAATTCACAGATTTTCAAATTATAGGCATTAAATAAATGAAAAAAAAATTCTATTTTACAAAGATACTGAGTATCATACTTATATTTGACTATACAAAGCAAGTTTTTCTATTATCTAATACATAAAATAGGACCAGTGTAGGGTTTTACTAATTATACAAATTAGGCATTCAAATAGCTGTCATTGTGACATTTGTTAAAGCACAACAAATGCACGGCAAAGCACGACAAGTGTTCTGGCTAATTCTCTATTCATGTGATGTTTAGGCACGTCATTCAAGCAACCTGGGATTCTTATGTCAAGAACAACAAAAAGCAACTGATTTTAATTTAGACGGACTGGTATGGTGTTTTTCTGCTAAAAATCTTTGTAAAATATTTTTTTTTTTCAGACTGACAAGCTTAAAAAAATAATTATACAAATTAGGCATTCAAATAGCTGTCATTGGGTCATTCATTTATCTTATATATACAAAGTTATGAATAAAATTTTGGTTTAAAGTATTTCAAGCAGCGATTTTTGCAAATTTTACAAAGCGAGCTAGTAATATTTTCAAAAAGCAAAACCAAAAAGTAAAAAGACTGTTTATATAGCATAGATCACAACCGAAAATCACATTCCAAGTAAGAACTCATTGATATATGTCGTATTATGTAGAAATAAGTATCCTCACCAAAAATCAGAAAAAAAATATCAAGTAGAAAATTAATTACAAGCAAAAATCAATTCATCATAAATTGCAGTTTTATCATTTTTTTACTTGGTTAAATGAAAAACTCCCTTTGCTTTACAGGTACTTCTACTTTTATCAACGGTGGATCAAAAAACAAGAGACTAGCTTTTACTTTTGATAAAGAGTTCTAGGCTATCTTTGATCATCAAACGTTTTTGGTGAAGATACTTATTTCTGCATTGTAGATATATCAAAGTGTCTTTATTTGGAATGCGATTTTAACTTGTAACTAATACTATAAAAGGAATCAAACCAACTCAAGTAGGTAGGTTATAAGTAGTTATTAATATTATTCATTTCTATTTAATGGTACATTAACTTCTTTAGGGTTATGTTATGTCAAGTGCTTCAAATTCAGAGAAAGCTCTGCTGTGTTTCAAAGTGTCTATTTACTTTATCATGCCTATGTATATATGTGCAAAAAAGTGCATTATAATTGGATTTCAAATGAATGCATTTTAAGTAAAAACACTATCACTAATTGAAATTAGTAAAATTTCTAAAATATTAAAAATGATAGAGCAGAAAAATATATATATAATTATAAAAAAAATAGAAAATTTATTGATTAATAAAGTTTTATCATTTTAGTCTATTGCATTCAATTCCATATGACAAACTGACTTATCTCCCTTGTTTTCAGTTAACTTCTGTGATTTCAAATTAAAAAAATAGTAAATCGAGAATATACAATATTATTGAGGTTTTACTAAAAATGCCCAACCAAAATTTTGCCCAATCAATGTATGGCTGACTGCTCTTGCTGTCTGTCATATAGAAACGTGTAAAGTTGCTTGAAACAGCAGGAGCCGAATCGGACATTTAGTCATGCCGGATTTTGGTTGTACATAACAAGGTATATGAAAAATTGTATGACTAAATAATGGATGATTATTTGCTCCCGTTGCTGATTTGCTATTAAAGCAACTTCAACATGAACAAACTACTGAGTTTATCAGCGTAAAATATTGTAAAAATCTGTTGTGGTATTCTTAAAATAAACAATAAAATGAATTTACTCACAAGTTTCAGTCAAGAGATTATTTTTTGGCAAATATATTTTTAGATTCATATAAAAAGTATTTACAAAAATAATTTTTTTTTTAAATATTCTCTCGTAAGGCAGATAGTAAATACATAAGTATTTATTTACATAATGAACTCCTTAAAAACTAAAGCAATTTTTTTCCAATTCTGTGTGCTACTTATTTTTTTCGTTAAAAATCTTTGTAAAAAAAATAAACAAGTTTATTTTTTTAGATTAATCGTGCCTTGATTTTATTAATTATGCACAATTAAAAATCAAACACGATTTTATGTACATCTAATTACATCCTAAAAGACTGACACAATTATTTGGCACACTGTATTGGAAAAAAATAATTGTCTCAGTTGTTAAGGGTTTTAATACTAATTAATACTTCGACAGTTTCAAGTTTAATTTAAAAAACAAATAAAAACTAAATAATAAAACTAAATAAAAATGATAAGGATTTCTACTTCTTAGCGTAATATTGTTATTGTGTTAAAAAATTCAAATTTTAAAGAAGAACATCACTTGCAAAAATTTAATTTTGCAAAAAAAAAAAAAACTCTTGGCTGAAAGTTGTGACTGATTAAATGCGTTTCGTTTTCTTATTGCAATAATAAAGAAATGAACTCTTCTTTTTTACAAAGATTAAAAAATAAAAAAAATGGCACATTGGGTTGAAAAAAGTCTGTCTTTTAGAATTTTCCAAAAATAATCACAACCAAGTCGTTTTATTGTTTATTTTAATAACATTTTGTGCACTAACGGATTCAAGTAGATAGCCCATGGACGAGGGAATATTTAATAAAAATCATGAATTTTCTTTAGTAAATATCTTTTTCGGGGGGGGGGGGGGCAAAAAGTAACTTCTCGAAACTTCTGAGTAAATTCATTTATTGTTCATTAAAAGATTATTTTATGATATTTTACGCTGACGGATCCAGTCGATCACCTGTGTCGAAGTTGCTTTAATCAGCAGCAACAGAAATTAGTTATACATTGATCATACATATTTAATAGAAGCAATATTATTGTATATTCTCGATTTACCATTATTTCATTTTTTTTTTGTAAAAAATAGCTCTGGCAGATCTTTTACTCAATGATAATACTTGGAATTTTTACGTAATAGTGTTTTTACTTAAAATGCATTTTTTGATTTCTAATTATAATGCACAAGCATAAAGAAAAAAAAAAAAAGGAGAGCAAGAAAAGAAAAAAAACAGAAAAGGTATTTTACTCACGGATTTGACATGATAGCAAGAAGATCTGGATAGCCATCAAGATTGTAGTCACCAGCACGCAAAGTAATCGGTGGCGCTATCATTTTACTGACACTTTGTGATGGCTTAACAAATCGGTAAGTACCAAAATTAACAGGAAGTTTATGCCACTGAAATTTTAAAGATGACATTAATTAAGACTAAACTGACATTTGTTTTTGAACATATACATCTCTTACATTAAAAAAAAAAAAAAAAAAAAATTGACGTCTCTTACTTTAAAAAAATATACAACTTTTTACTTTAGGAAAATATACAACTTTTTACTTTAGGAAAATATACAACTTTTTACTTTAGGAAAATATACAACTTTTTACTTTAGGAAAATATACAACTTTTTACTTTAGGAAAATATACAACTTTTTACTTTAGGAAAATATACAACTTTAGAAAAAGATGCGTTTATCTTTCTAAAAAAAATTAAGATTTATTTTTATTTAATCAATTCTTACCATATCTTTGGCATAGACATAAATCTTGCTTTTTAAACAAAGCTGGTCTTCACAAACTGGAAGCACCAAATCGATAAAATTGTCTCCATCTACGAATTAAAAATAATATTGATTAACAACAAAATATTTAATGGACAAATTAAAATTTTTATAACATAAGAGATTTATTAAATGTATCCGCAGTTCATACGTTAAGATGGATAGGTTTCCTGGTTGATATTATCTAGTACATATTGCCGAGACATACATGGTGGCTATGTTGGAAAACAGGAAATGTTTCAGACAAAGGTCACAAAGTGAAGGAAGTGACTGTTGAATTGTAAGAACAGAAATTCAATGAAGCACAACATATATGCACAGATAACTGCCATCAGTCAGGCAGGATCATAGCAGAAAAACAATGCACAGTAATCTTATTCTTTTCCTTTTTTTGATTTTCAAGTATATATATATCCAGTGGTATCTTATATGTTTTTATGTAGAGTGATGTGATCCTCGGTTGATTGTGTCAGATATATATTGTATATATTTGGTGACTTTAATGTCCACCACAAAAACTGGCTTGGATTCTCTACTTACACAGATGCAGCGGGCAGCACAACACATAGCTTCTCTATATCTCACTCCCTATCACAAATGGTTACGTTTCCAACCCATTTCCCTGACCAGCAAGAACAACACGCATCACTTCTAGATCTGTTTCTGACATCAGTTCCGATGATTGTAAAACAAATGCTGACAGCCCACTTGGGAACGCTGATCATGCACTGATAATGGTCGAAATTGCCCTAAACTCTAGACCCAAAACTGAAGAGCTAGTGCTCAAAACAATGAGATATTATAAAAAAAGCCGACTGGGAAGCCATCAGGGATCTTATCAGAGATGCCCCATGGGAAAATATTTTTTCTCTTCCTGCTGAACAGTGCATAAATGAGACCACTGAATGGTTCAAAACAGCAATTGAAGCACATGTTCCCATGCGGAAATTTTATAGCAAGCCCCACTCTCCCCAATGGTTTACTTCTACTAGCGCAACTGCCATTACTCAAAGGCAGCATGCATACCATAGATTTAACCGACATAAGTCCAGTTCAAACAGACAGAAGTACATAGAAACTAGAAGAAACGTTAAGAAAGAAATAGCGACAGCTAAGAGAGAATTTACTGAAACCACTCAAGAGCGTCAAGAAAGGACTTATCCTGCCTTGATAGAGTTCAAAATAGACTTTGTAGCCTTGTAAGAAATGTCCTTTTCTTTTCTCTGCAACCTCTTTCTCACAGAAGAGATGTTGTGAGTTTTTCTCTGCTTTATGATTATTTTCATGACAAGTGCTTGACTGAGCTCCGATCTATGGTCCCTCCTCGCCAAACTTTCACAAGAAACACTCGTCTAGCAGAAAATACTATCAATAATTCCCCCCACTCTTTATCTGTGCCTAAACCTAAACGTAGATTCCATGAAAAAAGCTTCTTTCTTAGAACTGCATGACTGAATTGTCTTCCGTTTTCTTGCTTTCCAACTGACTACAATATGGTTCTCTTCAAGTGTAATGTAAACAAGTTTTTGATGAGCCGTTCTACTTAAGTTAATAAATTTACCGAATTTCCATTACTAACGATTACTATATTGTCCAATTGACTACTGTACACTCTTTAACTGTTATCCTCGAGTGACCTCTTGATGCCTATGTAAAAAAAAAAAAAAAAAAAAAATTCACTGTACAGATCATGATCATTCATTCTTTGCCATTGTTCGAATTCAGTGCTTGATTTCAACACTGGTCATATTGTCAATACTGTGGTCTCAGTTGTAATGGTCACTAAATAGACTCTTTAGTGAGTCGTACGAGGGACATTTCAAAAGTAATACCTCCTTTTTTTTTTTTTTTTTAATTGTTCGAATGGATCCAGGGGGGGGGGGCAAATTGCATTATTATGATGACTGAACTTATGCATTCATGACCTGAAAGTTTCATCTCTCTGTTGCAGATATTAACGATGTGAGATTCTACAAAAAAAAAAAACCCTGTCATAGATGTGCATCAGAAGAAGAGAGAAGTCATTGAATTCTTCCATGAGCATAGAAAAAAAAAAAAATTGAAGCAATCAACATTTACCGACGTCTGTTGGACTTTTACAAAGCTGTTGCAGTTGATGTCAGCACAGTTAGATGTGCTCATCAATTTCAGAATGATGACAGAGATGCGAGTGACAAAGCATGCTCCAGACACCCATGAACAGGCATCACCCCATCGCTGACTAAAATGCATTGAGAATAGTAGTGACTATAGAGAAAAATAAATTTTGGATCACAAAAGGTTATTCATTTTAAAGATACCACTCCCATCTTTGTAGCATTTCAATGTTTTTGTTTTTATTTTACTTAAAAATTATGACCCATTACTTCTGAAAGACCCTCATATTATTATTATACACATTTTTATTGTATAAATAATATAAATAGTTAGTTGTGGGAATAGTTTTGATAATTAACCTTTTGATCAGTTTGTGCTGACCTTATTTACTGAAACTCAAAGAAATGAGAATGGAATCAAGGGAGAAATAATGTTCTCTTCCTCATGCTAATTACTCATAACAAAGAGGCATCACCATAATTTTTTTTACATTTTTTTTTATACATGGGGATCACCACTTATCAAGGCCCGAAGGTCACTCAGGGATAAGGGTTATTGCGTGTACAGTAATCAATGAGATAGTATTGTAGTAATCATTAGTATTGGGGGTTTTGATAGAGTGTCTTACTTAAGGGGGCGGTTTGTCACGAGTTTGTTTATGTTGGACTTGAAGAAGAAGAATTATGGCTCAGCCACCATTTTGAATTTTTCCATTTATGTCTACACTTCTATTGAAACGTATTCTTTCTCATTGTGTTTTTAATGTTGTCTATTTTTTGCTTTGTAGTTTTCATACAGCATAATCACGTTGACATACAGGTTCCCATCATATCATTGAAATTAAGCAATGTTAAACCTGGTCAGTACTAAAATGGGTGAGCATTTGGGACTTCCAGGTACTGTATGTGCTCTCTGCTTATCCCAGCATTGTTTCCAGTCATCCTGGAGTTCTCCTTGCCACTGGACTCAAGCAGTGCAGATTCAGGAGAGGTGTGGTTTGGGATTGCGCAACCCTTGCCTCTCAATTCCACGTTCAGCAACCCTTACAGGGAGTATTCATTATCTTTCAAAACTGAACAGAGGCTTCCAGTTTTCACAGTGATTATTGAATAAAATTGATATCAGTATGAGGCGTAACCCCCTTTTTATTTTTCATGGTCAATGTTAATACAAAAGGATTTTCCTTCTACACAAAATTTAAATTTTAAAAAAATATTTTGAAAAATAAATTTCATAAATAAATATAAGAATTTTATAATAAAGGCTATTAATAATTCATTATTTGACAATTGATAATTTAAATAATTATAAAATAACGTTTATTTAAACTAATATAATAGACTGTTTTATGATTTAGTTAGTCATCAAGACATATGAATAGAATCCAACATACTAACCAATATTGACAAATGTAGCCTGTCCAATAACAACAGCACTGTCCGGAATGGTAAGGGTTTTGTTCCAAATAAATCCACCTTCCTAAAGTAGAAAAAAATGAGTAGAATTAGTTACAAAGATTAACAATATTAAGCGATTATAAAACAAGGATAGAAAAGGTGAGGAGGGGTTTTTGAAACAAAATTTATGTGTGCTTATGTTATCTATGGCTAGCAAAAATTTACCAACCCTCCAGGCAGCAATTATTTCCATTATCTGGACTTCTGTTTTGAGTGTTATTCGCTTTACAGAAAATCAAAGAAACAATTTGGATTTCACATTTCAGTAATTTGGAGAAAAATAACACAAAGATGATTGTCATGGTGTTATTTGATATATTTCACATAAAACATGTTATTCTATATGGTATTTTTGATAATTAAAGTCAATGATTTTGAATACGTATAAAAATGAAAATGAATTCCCATTAAAAACCGGTTTATATAACGAAATGAACAAACGAAAAACTGGAGCATCAATTGTTCAAATAAAACGAATACATATTCCGAGTAATTTGATATGGTTACTTTGTGCTTTTTACCTTTATTATTAAAGACAAAAAATAAAAATTACTAACATTTTCCATAAAAAAATTGTCTTTTCTCTCGTTTTATTTTTTTTCCATGTGTTTTGTCATATCCCAGTTCTTTCCGTTATCAGTCCAGAAATTCTCATGAAAGTGGCTTTATCACAGTAACATAGATGCACAAATACCAAAAAGTTTTTCAAAAATATGTATTTATTTTAGGGGGCTAATTTAAAAAATTGATGGGAAGTGGGGGGACTTTTTCATGGCAAATGTAAAGGTCATCACGACCATGAAATGTATATTTATTAAATAAAAATGTAGTTTTTAAAGATATATATCTATTTAATGGTTAAAAGAAAACTTTGTAAATTATTTTATTTACCTACAAATTAAGTAAAAGTGTGATTGGACATTTGCCAATCATTATATTTAGAATATTTCCAAATATTTGGACTCAAGGTGTCTTTGTAGAGGTGGGACACAGAAAAATATTTTTATTATCATGTAGTTTATTAAATATTTTGGGTTTGTATTACTGTACACATAGATTCGAAAAAGTTGTCAAAAAACAAATATATAACAAATAAATGTTATCAAAGGCAAGATAAGTTACTCTACTACCAAACTGGATATATTTTTTGTGTTTTTATTCAATGTTACATATTTATTCAGCTCGAAAAACATGCAGTTTTTACTGATGTATTGAAAAATTCAAAATGGCGCCCGACTCTTTAACACAGTAACTTTGGGAAAAGGTGTTATAAATAATAAACTAGACAAAATACTATTTAAAAAACACTGAATATATGCCAACCTATCTCATGATAACATATATTGAGCGAATTTCTAACAGTATTTTGTCTAGTTTATTATTTCTAACACCTTTTCCCGAACTTACCGTATTAAAGAGAGAGTCGGGCGCCATTTTGAATTTTCCATTACATCGGTAAACACTGCATGTTTTTCGAACTGAATAAACATGTTACATTGAATAAAAACACAAAAAATATATCCAGTTTGGTAGAAAAGTAACTTATCTTGACTTTGATAACATTTATTTTTTATATATTTGTTTTTTGACAACTTTTTCGAATCTACGTGTATAGTAATACAAACCCAATATTTTTATTATAATTTAATTAAAATATTTTTATTATCATTATGTGGTTTATTCCAAAGATTAATTTTTGGCATTTATAATTTAAATGCAATTTTGGGCATGTGGCCCACAGCTCACACATATACAATGTTATCTGGAGGTTTGATTTTCACAAACTTAATGCATTAAATTAAGCTATATTTTGGCAATAATGCATCAAATGTGGTCTTCTAAGTATTCTATTGTGTATGGTTTATCAGTGTAGACATGGGACTTTACATATCCTCAAAAATATAATCTAATGGGGTTAAAAATGAACGAACAAGGTGGCCAGTTGACAGGTCCATTTCATGAAATGTTTCTCTCAGTAAATTGATCGTATCGCATGCTGTGTGGGATGTGGCTCTAAATGCTGAACTGACATGATGAATTGAAAATCAAACTGAACTCAAAATAACTAATATTTACCAAATCTGCAATTGAAGAAAATAGAGTTGTCAATTTAAAGTTTACTGCCTCAGTTATATATATATATATATATATATATATATATTTGAATATAATCTGGTGAGTTTTGGTATAAATTTAGTTTGGATAAATAGAAAAAGAAAAATTTGTCACATTTATTGATTTAGATTATACCACTAGTGTACACTCTTTGTCAAAAGATTTATAATCAGTGTAGCAAAGATTTTTTTCCCCACTCTTCCTTTCTGTGTGTCTGGGTTAGAGTTTAAACATGTATTAGCATGATCTGTGGAAATTCCACGATTAAGAAAAAGACAACCTTCAGAACGTACCTCCCAAAACCACTGTTCTATTTGTGTCTTCCCATCTTTCACGGACATTACAGACAGATCTGAAAAGAGAATAATTCACAAAGAATGAATAAAGAACTAAGCACATTTTTTTTACTATTGTGCAATTTGTCAAAAAAAAATTTTTCTAGATTATTTGCCGATATATTTTCTGTGATATTTATTTGTTGAAATATGTTTTCTAAATTATTTGCCATGATACAGGGTAACCCCCCCCAAAAAAAAACAAAAAAAAACAAAAGCAAAATGGAGGCCATCTAGAACATATGCTGTAGAACGGAGAAAAAAAGGGCAAAGACCCTTGTATCTTGATGTGATGTTTTGAATATGATAAACTAGTTATGACCAAAGTATTTCATTTGGACAAAACACTAAGAAACGGGGCCTAATTAGATGAGGGGCCCAGTTTTTTTTTGGGGGGGGGGGTTATTTGCTGAATTATGGATAAGTTCAAAAACATCTTTGCAAAACAATAAAGAGGTTTCTGGTTTTTTTATCCAGATGAGATTAAATTATCGAAAAATGGTTTTAAAATAAATCAAAAATTTGGCAATGTACCCTACCTACCTGAAAAAATGTAATTACTAATTGTTTTTATTATTCACAAAACTATCAATCAAGTATATTTTCAACTAACATAAAAAAAAGATTTTTTTAAAACTTACATGTTTATTGTTTGCAGGGGGGGGGTCTGTTTTTAATATTCATTTGATAATGAATATGGAACATCCTACACCATTTTCATTTTCTCTCTTTGTCATTAGAAGGGGAAAGATGTCGGGGAGGGGGTATGTTTTCTTGGCATTCCAAGGGTTAAAAATTACGCTCATTCTCCTCTTTGATAAGCCATGAAAGAAAATGAAAATAGCCAAAGGGGATCCTAGTGGTACAAAATACTCTGTTATTTAAAAAAAAAGTAAAATAAAAAAGTGAATGTCTTTTTTTTCTGTAATTTTTGTTGAGAAAATGTTGAGAGGGTCCAGAAACGCTAAGGATTGATGCACAAATTCTTTTGTGGCTTCCTCTGAAGTTGTATGTATGTTTTGAATGAGCAAATTCATGCAGCAGCAATAGATGCAGGTATAAAAATATTAAAACCAGAAATTTTCACGTTAGAGATTAGATTAAGAAAATGGAATTTTTTACTAGAGATGGCGTTAGAAATCAAGTCATGTATAGGAAGTTATTATATGGGAGTAAGCGACGTGGCAAAGAAGCGAAATCGATTCTGTCTCTTGGGTGTTCAACATCAAAGCAAATAGATCTCAGTTTCAAGACACTTTCCCCAGCTCTATGGGGATTAGCTAAGATGATACAGTCATCTAGATTGGCCTGCTGTAAAAACAAATCATTCAGAAAATAATATGCAGCCTAAAGCGAATAACATAGTTGTTATTGTTTTTCTTTGTTGTTGCTTTGATTATTTATAGCTTTAAGGAAAAGTGATGACAACATCTGATAACAACAAAGGAAGAGAAGGAGAGAAAAGCTTTTGTTATATCTCCACTACAACCATCACTGCCAGTACTACACAGAGATGTTACTACCCATTGAGCCAACTATTTAAAATGTATTAATAAGAAACAAGTTATTTTCTGCCAATGAATTATTAGTTGAGATTGAAAGGAAAAGGGATTCTCAATTTAACTTTACAAACAGCTTATTACAATCATAGAAAACATTTTTCTGAATATAAATAATCTATATATATAAAAGGCAAAATGGCCACGCGCGTTTTTGTATGTCCAGCAAAGGCTTTTTTCGTGGGGGTCTCCTGAGGGGGGGGGGGGCTATATTTTAGAACTTTTTATATACTCTCTAGATTGTAATATCTATGATTTGTGAACAGCCATCATCTCTACATTTATTTTGAGCAAGTTTTAAAAAAAAAAAAAAAAACCTGGTTTCCAGTGTTTGTTAATCTTTTTTGTATGAATAACGCGAAACTGAATCGAATCAAATCACCTCGCTGGTCTTCGTGGCCGGCACGTCTTGAAGGCTTTGATCAATGAGAGGAATACCCTTCATATCAGATAATTGCTATTCATTTGAGAGCCCCCCCCCCACCCTTTTTCGGGGGAGATTGGTTTCCCAACATCGTGGGAAAACAAATAAATGAAACGGCGAAAAGCTGAGCTGGCCTTCAGCCAACCTTCATTTCTGCACATGCATATTCACTTAGCAAGTCAACTTTTTGATTGACATCGCTAAATTTGAATGCTTTTCACTTTCTTTGGTTTCGTAGTGTAACAGTAAGATGTCACGTTTTCTTTCACTTTTTTTTCCCGCCTTCGGGTTCGAGCCTCCCTCCCTACTAACACTTCACTTGTGTTTTTTCTTTCTTTTACACCTCCAAACATCTGGGCAACACCAGGTACCCCTGCTAGTTATAAATAATTGGATAAAGGCAAACTAATGTTGTGACGTTACATTTCTGAAGTGTGTATAATCCCATTAACACACACAGTCATCCTCCATCATTTTTTTCTCACACAAGGAGACAAAGTTTTGTTTTTTCTCCATTGGAGATTTTATTGGCTTAAACAAAGTGACAAATTACCGAGGTCAGAGAGGGCTATACTTTTAAGAGGTACGTTACTGTGTTATAGAGACAGAGATACAGAGACTGCTTGAGCCATCTTGATATGCTAGTTCACATTGTATGCCATTCCCACCAAAATGGGAATTTCATGGCAGGAGCAGATTTTACATAACTTGCCCCACTTGAGTGTCTGACCGGAAACTGACAGAAACTACTTTCACTAGCAATACACATAAAAAAATTGAAATAGCTTAAAATATTTCAATATTGATATCTATGGAAAGAGCTTGATGAGTTAAGAAAGAATCTTTTTAAATTTTTTAAATCCAATTAAAATTAAGGAATTTATGACTATTTTTGTGCCTCACACATTTGGATATTTTTCCCTCTTTAAGACCATATGCGTTTTGTCACATTTTTTACGCTACTTTTTCAGTAAAAATGCTATATCTTTGTTAAAACACAAAATTAAGCAATGAAATTTACTATATTAGTGTATTTTTGTGTTAGGAATTAGAATATGGTACTGAAAATCTGCAAAAATTAATGGTTTCCAAATAATCTGCAGTAAATGCACATAAATATGCTGCAATTCCTTAAAAATGCCATATATCCATTAAAAGAAAAGAAATTAAAGAATTCAAAGCTGAATTCTAATGTACAAATAATTGAAATTGAAATCTAGGACTGTTTAAAAATGAATATATTGCAATATCTCTTTGGTATTATTGTAGATTAATACCTTTCGTTAACACCCCACCCTATCTGGCCACCTCCTCAAAATATGCGATTTTAGCTTTGTAGTCAATTATGTGTGAATACTTTAAAAAACTTTAATGAAAGATAAACAAGTATTATTTTAGAATTTAATGTAAAATGATTCCCCATTTTGAACCATTCTAGCGTTTTAGGGCAGTTAACCATTTTTTTTTTTCTATCGGAGATAAATCCTGTGCGCTTTTCTTTTATTTATTTTTTTTTCCTAAAGACGATTATGTGTGGTTTTAAGAGGGTCTTTGTGCAATTATGAGAGGATGAGGAGGTTGCCACTCTGACTTTGGGTTAATGATAGAGCTAAGGAAAATTATGTGTGAACACCCTGAAGACTTGATAGAAACAAAACAAAAACAATTTTAGAATTTAGAGTGGAGGTTAGTTTCACATAAATTTAATGTAAAATAATTCACCATTTCAAGACCATTCTAGCATTTTAGGACAGTTGACTAATTTATTTTTTTATGGGTGATAAATGGTGCACTTTTCTTTAAGGAAGCATTTTTTTCTTTTTTTTTTTTAGACACTTATATGTAGCTTATCAAGGAACTTTGTTTGGTGAGGAGCTTGCCACTTAGCGTTATTGTTAAGGCTAAAGAAGGTTTTAAGAGGAGGAGGCTTGCCACTCGTACCTAGGATTAGAGGTAGGATTAAGGTAGTTTTTTATCATTTTTTTAAGGCGTTTGACCTCCATATTTACGATTAGTGGGTCATAATTATTGACTTTTGAAAATGTTATGCCTTAGATTTTGGACATCAAATTACTTTTAAATATGAAATTTATTTTTGTTTGTTTGTCGTAATTCTTAAGGGGTGTGAAACTTAAAAATTACAACAAATAGAAAAAAATAAATTTCATTTAAAACAAGTAACATCACTAACAGAAAACGTGACGTTTGGAAAACTTATTAAGTATTTTTGCCCACTTATTTAAATATCAAAAAACATTTTTTGCTAAAGCTAACAAAACGTTCACAAATTTTTGATAAATTTGGTTTTTATTTTCAATTACATTTCTTGTCCGAGCGACACATTATTTCGTTAAACTTTCCAGTTTAAGACATTTTTTTTATTTCTCTAGCTGGACTTTGGGTCAAGCTCACAGTGTAGTATTCTGATGCAACACTTCGCCTTCTCAGTGAAGGAGAAATCCTTCATGACTGAGACAATTTTTATGTTTGTTTCTCTCCAGATTGACCCTTTTTGGAAGACTGGATTTTCCTCACATTAACTGACCTTGTGTCTAACTGTCCTTATGGGGAGGCACGTAAATAGGAACTTAACTAGAAACTGAGCACCTCCTACAAATATTTAAATATTGATTTTGTATTTATTTATATATATATATATATGATATATAATTGGGTACATTAGTGTCCATTCGATTATAATTCGCTGAAAAAAAAAAAAAAAAAAAAAAAAAATTATATATATCTATATATATTAGGAATGGGGGTGGTACTGCTCGCACATGTGAAGCAAAAATATCATATTTCACAGTTTTGTTTTTTTTTGTTTTGTTTTTTTAAAAAACAAAACACTTTAATTCACTGTTAAAAACGAATGTAATGGATAAAAGTGCACACGTTACATATTTGTTTTTCAACTAAATTTTTAAAATTTGACCAAAAATGATGCCGGATTGCTTTAAAATTATATATTCTGATAACCAAATAGCTCTAGTTAAAGCTAATTATGTTCTGATAATATGAGCTCCAACTAAATATGCAAGAACATTTTTTTTTATATTCATATTTTCACTTTTTTTTATTTTTAATTCATTCTGGAATAATAAAAAAAAAAAAAAAAAAAAAAAAAAAGTTTGTTTACAGTAAAGTAATTAATATCAGTGATAGTAGCTGCTATTGCTTCTACAGATCGTTTTTAGATACTTTTTAAAAATAGAACAATTTTTTTCCATTATCATGATTTTAAATTGCTCGATACCACAAGATAAAGCCGGTTACATTTTTATTTTTAACGGATAAATGTAGTAAAAAGATTAATTTATTTAACTGTGGGTGTCCGAAGAAATTTTTTTTCAAAATTTTACAAACTCGTCATGTTGAAGTTACTTTTTTTTAACACAACAAAAAAATGAGCTGCCAAAAGAATTTCGGACAACTGAATCTATTAAAAGTGATATCTCTTCTAGTTAATTTCCAAATTTCATGACGAAATTCTTAAGAGAATCGCAGTACGACCATTTACAGATATGGAGGGGGTCATTACAAAATCTTACCGAAAACGCTGCTTTATGATATTAACATTTTCAGCACTTTATTTGCTTAAAACTCTTAAAATATATAATGTACATAATTATTTATTAATTTATTTGAAAGTATATTCATTTTCAAACAAAACAGTGGTATTTTGAGGACTTAAGATGCTTTAGTTTTTAAAATATGACGATTTTAGCAGAACCCCCTTGAAATCCGTAATCATCCAAAGGGTTTTATCGTCCGTGTGTATTGCTACTTTCACTGGAAACTCTTATCTGGTGAGATTATCCTTCATTGCCCTGATCCGCCAATCATTCTCCTCACCCTTCATTATGTAACACCAACACATCCTTGCCAAGTAAGAGATTAAACAATGTACATACTTCAAAATTATTTTTATAATAAGCTAAAAGTTTGGTGTTTAATAAAAAAAAATCTGTATGATGCACATATCTGTGACAAAACAAAAATATCATATTCCAAATATCATGCAAATTGATCAAATACTTTTATTTTTAAGAAAATTTTAAAGCGATTAATGGGAATTTGTAGGCATTACAACATAGATCTAGTATGAATTATTGTTGACTTATCTCCCTTTGTTTGACACCTTTTCAAAATAGCGCTTTTCAGATACTCAGAAAATTTGATTTTCTTATTCAAAAATAAAAATACTCGATTAATTTACATGGTTTTTTGGAATCATTACAGATATGTACATCACAGATTTTTCTCTAGTTTTGTTTTAATATACGGGGAATTCTGAAGAAGAACCAAAAAGAAAAAAAAATCAGACAATAAACAAAAAAAAAAAAAGAAAAGAAAATTAAGAAATTAAAAAAAAAATAAATAAATAAAAAAAAATTTAATTCACACATACCAGCAGAAAAATCACTGTTGAGATCAACAAAGGCACTGGACTGGGGTTTTCTTAGCGGAGATAGAACAGATTCTTCACCCTTTATTATTTGAGTGGTAAAGTTTTTATCTTTGCTAGAACAAAAAAAAAATAAAATAAAAAAAAAGAATTAAAGATGGCTTTCTTGTGTAGTTTTATGGCATTATTAACACCTTTAACCTGTTTTACCCAGATGGATTATTTCTGGAAAAATGTTTTGATCAATGTCAAGATTCTATCCAACTCAAAAAAAAACAACTTTACAATGACAACTTTTATAGGTTTTGGGAGGTGCTGAAGCATTTAAAAGTGGCGCAGAAAAATAGTTTTCACTATATGAAGAAATTACTTTTTCAAAAAGTAGCAATCATTTTTCTATATAAATTAACCATAAAATGAGCACCCACTTTCTAGCCACTAGCTGATAATTAGGATCTTAGGACGTGGTTTGGAAGATCAGTGATGTACCTATTTACTATGCCTCCCCACAGGACAGAGTTAGACACCAGGGTCGTTTTTTAACGTGGAGAAAAGGTACAAAAATAAAAATTGTCTCAGTCGTGAAGGATTTCTCCCCCACCGAAAGAGAACAAGAAATGGAAGTGCAGCATCTGAAGAACAGATACTACACTTTGATCTTGACAGTGATGTAGATCAGGAAGAGCTGAGCCCAGGATGGACCCGTGAGGGACTCCAGCATTAATACTGTGAGCTTCTGATTTCTGCCCATTAACCACTACACTTATGAACCTATCACAGAGAAATGATTTAATAATTGAAAAGACATTTCCAGCTATACCATAGCTGGAGATCTTGTGAAGTAGACCTTTATGCCATACCCTATCAAAGGCCTTTGATATGTCAAGAGCAACTGCCCTAGAAAGGAAGACTCTATTCAGAGATCCGCTAATACTAGGAGATATAACTGTTAGCATATCTGCTGTAGATCTAGCAGAATGGAAATCATATTGCATGTCGCTAAGAAGGGTATTTTTGAAGAGATGATTGACTACTTTATCTAACAGATTTCAACAACTTACTCATAACGTACAGGAAACTTATTGGTCTGTACTCAGAGGAAGATGACTAGTCACCTAAATTCTTAAATATAGGGCATACTGATGAGGTTTTCCAGAGTGTTGCGAAACCATTCTTCTTAAGACAACGTTTAAACAGCTTTGTAAGTATGGGAGCTACTTCTGGTTGAATCTTTTTCAGCACTTGGAATGCCATCAGGGCCAGTTGCTTTACTGGAATCAAGGTGTTTGATTAGCTTGGCAACATTATGCACAGATATTTGTATGTCACATAGTATGTTTTCTGATACATAAGGAAATATGGGGGGGTTGACAGCAATTAAGTGAAATAAAATATACGTCTTAAGATAAAAGAGAAATGGTCTACTTGATGATGGTTTCCAGTTTTGAAATGAGAAATTAACAAGCAGTGATCATTAAAAAACAGGCCCTCATCATTTCTGACCACTTAGACTTTGGCAAAATTGAACTGAACTAATATATTTAAAAATATTGTCCAAATAAACTATTTAAAAAATATATTCAGACCAAAAAAAAAAAAAAACATTTCAATTATGAAAACGTTTGATTTGAAAAATAAATAAAAACATTTCTTTAATTTCTATTTAAAATTAAAAAAATGTTTAAATTAAAAAATAAAAATTTCCAATTATATAAACCAATTTTATGATATTTATTTGTTAATTAAAAAAAATGTGAAAACAAATTAATTACACCCCCTCCCTCGCATTTCCCTCTAAAAAAAAAAATCCAACTTAAAGATAATGGGTAACAGTTTTTTTTTTGTTTTTTTTTTAATAAATATCGATTGTCAATTTCTTATTTCCAAGTAGACTGCTTCATTTTTTCCTTATCTTAAAGTTTACTTCATGAATGAACACATATCACAAGCTGCATGACACAGCAGTAACTCTACACCATGGAGAAGAAACAACAAAGGAGTCAACAATTCAATCATATTTTTGTGGTAGCAAAACTAATGAGAGAGGTACGCTTTGTTAATAACAAAAACTAAATGATTATAAACAACATTAACGAGAAGAACATAAAATGTTTTTACCTGCCGATCCAGAATTTTCTTTTTTTGTCGACACCTTCACCAAATAGATCAGCTATCATGTCAGCATTGGCGCTGTCAGAAAGAGTGTAAATAAAAGCATGAGATTATAATGTAAAATTTAGTATCTGTGGTTTCATGCCTCCATCAAATAAATCACGGCATGAAACAAATTTCATTATCAATATTTATATTCAGGATAATATTAAAGACTTAAAGATGTACAAAGAAAAATGGCTAAACTAATTGAAGATTACAATTATAAAAATATGTTAGAATCCTTAGGTTTGGCTGCGTTACTAAATATGAAATATTGGAATAGAATAGTAAAAGCAGAAAGTGTGTAAAGAAAAAGTGACGGGTGATGGCTTAAAATGTTTCTTTTTTTATTTCAACTAAGAGTCACCTCTTATCAAGGCCAAAAACCACTTAAGGATAGGTATAATGTGATAGATTGTGAGTTTAATGATGAATAATATGATGAGAGGATTGAAAATGATCAATAGAAGGAAAACAATTTGATTTACTTATGAAGTACAATTTATGACCAATATTTGCTGACATTTGATTTAAAAACAGCTAGGTTGTAATCTGTAAAGAAGCAATCCCATGGTAATGTGTTCCACAAAGGTAGGAAATTTTTAGAAAGAAACTGTTTGTGAAAATTCCACCTCATGCTAGACATACAGAGAAATAAAGACAAGTTCTTTGCAGTTGTGATACTAAGACAAGTTCTTGCTGTGAAAATTTAACAAGAAGGAACCAGCTATTGGAGCTCAGTCGAGCATCTTCTATAAAGATAATGATAGAGTAGAGGAAGACCAAAAACATCTCAGCTGTAAGAAAACAGTTGTAGATGAGAAATCATTTCCCAATAGATTGTAAAGTCGATTTTATACTCTGTTGAGGCAAGAAAGAGTGCTTCGAGTGGAAATACTCCATATTTATAAACAGTACTCCATCTCAGGAGATATTTAACTCTTATATAGGTATACTATACCGTACCAAAGGAGCACTTACCTTAGACAGGTTAAACTGGCTTTCTCTAAAGGAGGAAGTTTCGTGGGAATATCAAATTCCCAGTCACTTGTATACAAGTAGAGGCATGAACCATAACTGACTGTTTGGTTTTTGTATTATTATCTTGATTATTCAGACTACTGTTATCTTGAGTGTTATTTTCACTCTGACTTTCTTAGGGTGTTTCTTGTCGTACTCAGAAATATTTAATAGGTTTAAGGCTCCCGAAATGCATACTAGAATTGTTCACAAGGATAAAGTACTATGTAAAATTCTGTTGTAAGTGACACTCTTCTGGAGGTTGAAGGTTATATCCTCAGTGCAGACAACAATATGAATACAATTGAAATTTTCTTAAGACTTCTACCCGGTCATAGCTGACAAAATGAGAGCAGTCTACCCCCATGGATTAAATAAAGGGTTCCATTCAAACTTTTGTGCTGATTCCAAAGTTTGACAAGATGTTACATAGGTTCTTCATTTAGGGGCAACCAAATTGAACTTTTGTTACATATTGTTCTTCATCTGTGTTCTCACTAGAGTTATCATTGTGGGGCACCATTTACGTTTGGGTGTATTACATAAAAAAAGGATTCCGTGTGATTGTCTCTAATATAAATGGTTGGGTGTTTGATTATCATAAAGGGAATCGTGTGTGTGACATGTATTTTCAGAACCTACCTCTGCTCCTTCGATGTTGGGCCATCTGGGAATTTCTCATCCTGGAGGGAGACTTGATACCTGTTTGACGAAGATTTATCACTCCAAGATGATGAATGTGTTTTATAGTTTTTTATTTCACTTTCCCCAGAGGTCCTGCAGGAGGTGGAAGTGAAATCGCCTTGTGTGGGTTCTTCTTCACACACGTCAGCGTTCGTCTCCCCCCTCCCCAGTGAAGGGGGGGGGGAGACAACAGAAAAAACCGTCAGTCTTCTTCAAAACCCAAATCAAATCTCCCCGATCTGCTGATCACGTCATTCATACGTAATCTGATCAGCTGACCGGTTCTGGTAAACGTGTCTACCTCCACGTTTACTCACCTCTCTCTCTCTCTCTCTCTCTCTGTAATAAAGAGATATCTTAGGAAGGTCGGAGGTTACATCAGACAAAATGAGAACAGTAGTCCAAATAATCAAAAAAAATACAAATTATCAATCCTCATCTCCAAAAATTCAGATACTGTTTGGCTTTTGTTGGGATTTTTTTTAGTGGTTATAAAACTATAACTATCACTACTAACCAAGCAAATATTGTAAGCAACACATTTTTTTCTGAAATTGAAATGCAAAGCAATTTCAGACATGAAAAATAGTTATAGCCATCTCAATCGGCCTTTGCATATATATAATGTGATTTATAAATATGGAACACATTTTTTAGTATCTCACTTAGCATTGGAATTTGGAGGGTAAGAAAGATTTAAGAAATTAAAACTACCAATGAATTACTTTTTTTTTCTAAATCGCTCCAGACAAGGCATGAAGCTACTTGATGTAAGGAGCTAATAGAACAAAAGATTATTATTGTAAAGGCAGAAGACGCCTATTCGTCTTAATACTGAAAAGACCAAGGCTATATATAGGAGGAAAACAGTCAGAAAGATGAAATTTCAAGAAAAACTGTTGGAATAGGGAGCTGAATTACAATGAGGTATCAAAACAGCAAACTGATTGAAACCACTAGACCAACGAGGTGAAACAAAGAAAGCAAGGACAAGATCAGACAAATCTGAAGAATGTATAATCGTATATATATATATATATATATATATATATATATATATACTATTATTATTTTATTTTTTAATTAAAAGGTAATTTTAAGTAAATATTCAAATTTTGTAAATAAAGAAAATATTTTTTTTTTAATTTCATAAAATCGATTTTTACAATAGATTAAAATTTTTTTCCAAAAATTATTAGTTAAAAAAAAAAGCAAAAACTTACTCCATAACAAGTGGTTGGTCTAATAATTGTTCAGACAGCAATGTTGGATTATCTGAAAAAAAAAAATAAATAAATAAATAATATATATATATATATATATATATATATTTTGGATGTGTTTATAGAATGATTGAAGACTTATTAATATTCATTTATAGGTCTTAACCAAGTTGGCTCGGTTATAACAAACATAATAATAATATAATTCAATTACTGACTCATCTTTATAATATTCTGTTTGTTCCTTACTTAGACCATACATTATGCTGTGACAAAGGTCAAATACAATTTTTGAAGGCTAAGCTGCTTCAAAAAAGCCAAATTTGCGAAATTTAGCTTTAAAAAAAGACTAATCTGGCAACCCGAAAATATGAGAGTGACCTCTCTTTGGTGTAGCCTCCTTTTCGAATATGCTTATAATAATATATGATCATTGTTGTAATGGTGTAAGAACTTGTAGTACAATTTTGACATGTAATGGTTCTTCAACCAAGAAAGAGGTCAGCGAAACATTACGTAAACAAGCCGAGCATGAAGAGTCCTTGTCCACGAGTGAATAAATCTGAAAAGAGAATTTCGAGAGTGACCAACATATAGAAGACGACTGCAATATCAAGGAAGGTGAATGCTGTGAAGGTGAAAATACCTTGTGCAATGCATATTACGTAAAGAGACTTTGTTTTTCATGGTGTGCATTGCCATGATATGCTGAAGGCTGCAAGAAGCATTTATGTTCTGGTTGTGATGAATCGGCAAAATAAAACAAAAACTTGCTACGTGCAGGTAGAATCCTTGGCCCAAATGCTGCAAGTTTGTCATTGAAGGAAATGATGGCTTTGACATTGGGCATGTTGATCATGATGAAGCTGTATGTTGGGAGCGTTGATTGCAGTGAGCCAAGTTATGTCTATGACTGGCATGAAAAATTGGTATTGACAGGTTCTTAATAAAATTAGGGGAAGAGGGGGGAGGCAACCAGAGTCATCCGGAAAAATCCATTCTGGCAAAAATTTACTTTCATCATAACTAATGTTTGTATAAAACTTCAAAAAAATTCAAGGCATGGTTATTGAGAAAAGTGTAGACAAATAAACAGACGAATGATTTGGGGGAAATTTTACCCCTATAATACCCCCCCTTCATATGCGGGGATGTAATATTGCCTTAGAAATTGACTATATCTTCCGCCCCGGCATCCCCTTCACCTCTTAATCTTGTAAATAATTGATTAATAAACTTTCAAAATATATTTTTCTTGTTCTCCATTCAATAAGCTCTCCAGTGATTTTTTTTTTTTTTTTTGAAATCAGACAAGAAATAAGAAAGTTATGACAAAATAACTGGGAAAAATCTTGATATCGGTCACAACTTTAAGGAAATCCATTGATTCTATTGTCCAAAATTAGCCTCAAATTTCAGCTTTAGAATTGTTGTAACTTTCTTATTATTTGTCCTACAGAGATGGTTCAAGTATCATTAGAATGGTCTCTGCATACTCCTTCTGCTGAGCTGTTCCATTTTGAGATATGTTAACTTTGAAGTTTTCTTTCACGTACCTAATTCATGTCATGTAAAAATTTGTAAAAAAATGCAAAATTACGAAAAATGGTAGAGTATAAAAATTACAAGTAAAAATAAAATTTATTGAATTATACTTTTATCATATTTGTTAATGTTGAACAGTTTTTAAATTCCAGGGAAGGTAACTGTCGTTTATGATTTGGACAAAATAATTGTAATTTGCCATTTCAAAATAGAAAATGGCGGATTACCAATATGTATTTTTTTTTTTTTGTTGTTTTTTTTTTTTTTTGTAAAAAAATAATTCTAGCAAATCTTATACTTAATTATTTTTGTAAATTTTGCAATTTTAAATAATTTCAATATACTACGCAAGTACATAATGTTTTTACTTAAAATGCACTTTTTGAAATTCCATTATACCTAATAATCACCAATTGTTTAAAAAACTTAAAATAATAAAATTTTGGTGCTTCTTAACATAAAACTTCTTTGTAAATACACTAGATAAAATTCTAATTTTGGGAATAACATGCATGTTATGCTGATTAAAAATGGTAACTAAATTTTACAGAAAACATTTCCATATTCAGGGTTGTATTTTCTGTGATAGAAGCATTGATTAAATTTTAAAATAAAATAGTATGAAAGCCAATTTGAAAGCCAAATTACAATGCAATATTATGAAAATAAGCAAATATTTACTTGCTAAAAATTAATATTTTGGTGCTATACGCATCTTCAGAATTTTATACATTTTCTTCCTTTTTCTTTTTTCCTCTGCTTTTATCACAGAAAACAACCCTGACTTTCATATCACGTTCGCCAAACGTATTCTTCCAGCATTTCAAAATAACACTGCAGACAACACACGGACTCTTTACTAAATGTTTTTTTTATTCCTTCAATTTAACATCATGGCGAGAAAAAAAAAAATACATATTTAAAACTTCAATAGTTGTAAACATATTATTTAAGATATTCAATTCCTCAGAATGATTTGATCGCATATGTTGTAAAATAGGAATTCATTATTTGCACAAAAATGTTGTTGTAAAGATGAGTGATTTTCGCCCGCCACAATATTGGTAATCTATTAATGGAGACTAAAAAAATCCAACTTAGATAATGGCATAAGTATTGTATTAAAATAACATTTTTTCATGACTGAACGCTGACTTCACAATACCTTAAATAGAAAAAGACTTTGAAAGCTTGGTTGGTTTGGTTTATTGTTGTTTTATGGCATATCAACCACTGTGGGTCATTTAATACAAAATCATTTATTGGATTGGGATAGTTTGTTTTTTTTAATATGGTTTGCACAAAATTTTAATAATTATTTTTTAAACTTTTCATTGTTTTTAAGGTTTTATTAATATTGTTTACAGTAATTTGAAGAGTTGTATTTTTTTTTCTTTTAAATATTCGATGATCTGGTTTGGTGCTTCCTTATGAAATAATTCTTTGATTTCATTTGTTGCGTAATATTTGTTTCTGATGTTCCTGTATTTCCGGCATTCCGTTAGTATGTGTTTTATTGCCATTTGCTGGTCACAGAATGTGCATTTTGGTTTTTCTATAGTTTCAATTAAGTATGAGGACGTTAGTTTAGTGTGTCCAATTCTAATTCTGTTTAGAACAATGTTTTCTTTTCATCCTTTTATTACTGTTTTGTTTTCCTTTTTAATTGTAAATTAGTGCTCGTGTAATTCATTTTGGGTGCAAGTATCCCATTTTGCTTGTCATTTCTGTTGTATTCTTTTATTCTTCTACTGAAATCTGTGTATGGAATTTTGATGTTAGTTGTATTCCTGTTGTGACGTAACCCATAAATTGGATTACGTAATTAATTAAAAATTGAAATATTTAATTTCGGGCCAACGAGAAATATATTGTTTTTTGTTATTTTATTATCGAGGCAAATGAACATAGTTTCCAAGAGAGAGAGAAAAAGAGAGTATAAAAGAAAGAGGAAGAGACAGTATAGAAAAAAAGAGAGAGAGAGACCTTATAGGAGAAAGAGAGAGAAGGGAGGTGAGGAATCAGCTAGTGAGATGACCCGTCATTTATTCAGAAACAAGTTGACCGCTTTGTGACCCCTGCCAGCTGCTAAGTGACAAAGTAAAAAAAAAGAGAGAGTAAGAAATGTATAGGGAAAGAAAGATAGACTACATAGAGAGAGAGAGAGAAAAGAAAAGAGACCTTTTTGGTACGGCAGTTATTACTTGGCTGGCGTGCCAAGGCGTGCGCATGTGGAAAATTTTCCACCGCGTCATCCAGCGACAGATGAACGAAAATGTGGATACACCCTCTTCCATCAGCAGCGAAAGAAACGAAGTAATGCCCACAGCGAAAGGAAAGAAATAATGCTTCGGAGAACAAGCTGGCGTTGTCGGAATACAGGATGTTAATTTCATGAACACAGGAGACAGGATACTCCGAGAATAAGTGAAATATTGAATAGACACGATAGGAATACCGCGTGCTATGAACTATTGCCAGAGGCGAATAAAATGAAGGTTAAAGTTTGCTTTGAAAGTTGGAAGAAAAAAAATAAGAGAAAAAAAGCATAAAAAACCAGAAGTTACCTCTCTCTCATATATTTAAGTCAACGAGTTCATATTGCCATTGTTTCGTTTGGAGTGATATATTTTTTCATATTGATGTATTTTTCCCGTTGGCATCTTCGAATAGTATACAAAGATATCCCTCCTCATCTTTATAATTTGGGTTTTTTTTTTTTTACTTAATCTAATTATCTTCTCCCTATCGTAGGTTAATGTTTCATAATAAAATTTAATTTCGAAAATATTATCACTGGTGTTTTGTTTCGTTCCTCGCGTTTTTGTCGTGTTCGTTTCCCGTGTCTTCTTTGTTTTCTTTTTACCCGTGTTATATGTGCGATGGAATACTTAGGTTTTGCTTTCCCATAAATTCCTTTCATACACCTACGTTTATTTATTACGTAAATCCCCACCTTTTGTCGCATATGTTACACTGTTTATAGCTTTTTTGGCTAGTTTACCAACCTTTTTCGTTGCCTGTTAAACCAACATGACTTGGTATAACCCAGGCTAAGATGATCTCTTCCTTTTTCATTCATTTTATTGTATTCGTTTATTATGTCTGTTATGTAGGGGTGTTAGATTTCTTCTCTTAGAGTTAAGATGCTTGACAAAGAATCAGAGTGTATAATGAACTTTTCCCCTTTGTTGTTTTTATTAGTTCAAGTGCCATTTTGATGGCCTGTAATTCCGCTGTGTATATTGATACGTCAATGGGGAGTCCTATTTGGAAATGGTTTCATCCATCTATACATGCTGCACTCCATCCGTGTATATTTATTTGTATTGTAAATACCTTTCCCTAAATTTGCCAAAGTGGCTTCTATTTATTAGGTCGTTTGTGTTATTTTTCTTGCGTTTAGAAAGAGTGAAATCAGTACTTGGGTTTTTTTTAATATCCATGATGGTTTTTTACTTGCTGTGTGTGTGACTATGCTATTAGGGTTTTTATTGGGTTATTATTTCTTTGATACAATGCCCAAAAGAGGGTGTGTGTTTCAGTTTGCTGGTGTAAACGTTTGTATATTGCAGGTTAAAGGTTTCTCATGTGTTGGAGTGTTTGGATTACTTAGTAGTTTAATTGCATATTGTATTGCTAATTTCTGCAATCTTAAATGTAGAGAAAGTTCGCTGTCTTCCATATATAGACTTTCCATGGATGATGTTCAGTATGCTCCAGACTAAGTCTTAATCCTTAGTTTTGTATAGTTGTTAAGTTTTTGAGATAGGATTTACAGGTATATCTTTATGTGATACACCCATAGTCTAATTTTGATCTAATATGTGTCTGATATATTTTTAACATTGTGTCCTGGTCTGCTCCCCAGTCTGATATTATTCTTAGGATTTTTATTTTTTGACATTTTTGCTTCAAGTTATTGATATGTGTGTTAAAGTTAAGTTTGCTGTCTAGTGTGACACCTACAAATTTTTGTATGTTGTACTATTGGGATCGGGTCTCCTTGTATTTGGAGTTGTGAGTCTAGATGATATTTTTGTTTTCTACAGAAATGGATGCAAACAGTTTTGTTTTTGGCTAGCTTGAATCCATTTTTGTCAATCTAGTTTTCTTTTTTGTTTAGACAATCTTTCTTTCTATTGTTGGCATGTTTGGTACAGAATATGCAATTGAAAAGTAGTCTACAAATAGTGATTTTTCAAATCCTGTATCAACTATCTTTATTATTTCATTTATTTTTATTAAGAATAAGGTGATGGATAGTACACTTCCTTGTGCTACTTACTCCTGCTTCTTGTTCATATTCGTCCAAGAGTGTATTTCCCTGTTGTAATATCTGTGAGATAAGAAGTTATGTTTGAACATTGACATATTTTGTTTTATTCCCATATTATATATATCTTCGAAAATACCATATCTCCATGCTGTATCGTATGCCTTTTGGAGGTAAAAAAAATACTGCCACTGCATGGTGTCTACGTACAAAACCATCTTTTAGGTACTTATGGAGAATAAGGACTGTACTATTTTCAGAATTTTCAATGCTGGAAGGTGCTACAAATGCTGAGCCAACAACCAACATAATTTAAGAAATATTTATTTGCTATCATTGGTTTATTATAAAAAAATAAATATTTATTTTGATTTGAACAAAATTAAAAATCATAAAAAATAAAAAAAATCATTTTTGTTAACTATCAGTTATTTTTTTATTCAAAAACTAAATATGAAACTTACCTTACAATGAGTGTTTTTTTTTCTTGATTTGAATTTCAATTTTCTTAAAGTTTTAGAAAAATTGTCTAACAACAAAAAAAGTTTGTTTTTTTTTCAATTAAATTTTTATTGAATTATCTTTGTAATAACATATATTTTTCATTGAAAAAAAAAAAAAAAAAAAAAATGCAGCGTTTGTACGAAAAAAATTAAAATTACAAAACTTTAGCTTGTACCTTCCGGTGTTTTACAGAAACTTCCCAGAAAATCCTGATAAGACTGTCCTTATTCTGTCTAAATATCTACTTTTAATAATCATATTAGTCAAAGCTAAAAAAAAATAAAAATAAAATGCAAATAAATAAAGCTTACCTTGATCAACAACACGTCCATTGCCCCAATATATCTCTATATAAAATGGTCCAGACTTATCATTAACTTTCTGTCGACACAAAAGTACATCCATTTGGACGTCTCCATTGAAGTCACCAGGGACGACATTAGTGATTATTGTGTCTGTTAAGTTGCCAGCTGTGGATCCAATCAAACTCTGGGCTATATAAGGAGATTCTCCCTGGTGAGATAATAATAATTTTACTGCTTTACCTGCAAATAGATTAAAAGAAGATTGGAAAAGAGCCAATAAGTTTGCATGGGAAATCTATCAATATATCTATGAAAGTGTGTGTGTGTGCGTGCATTTCCCTACCAATCTACGCTGTCAATTTTCAGTCTGTCAGGATTTAACGTATTGAGATTTCGAAAAATCTTTTTAATCGGTTTTTGAACAGAAATTTGACTGTCAAGGGGGCAAAGTTCAACGATTTGACCTTTGAAAACCCTACCAAACTCCTCCGCCAATTTTGGATCTCAACACTTGAAATTTTAGATGTAGGTTATTTGAGCATGGATCAAACTTTATAATTTGATTTGAGCCCAATACAATAAATGTTAAGGTCAAAATTTGACTGTCAAAGTTAAAAAGATTTGATCTTTGCGGTTTCTAGCAAATTATGCCCTCTAAATTTTAAGTTATTTTTTTTAAATTGATGTGAACACTAGAATATTTCAATTAAAAGTCGAACAGGTAAAATTATAGAGGAATAAAAGGCAAATCAAATGAGGTATATGTTGTTTAAACAGTTACATTAAATTTATCTTAAATTTGCAGTTTTTGAAAAAATTACAAATGCAGACTTTCTTTTTGCCGGCACTGTATATGATGCAGAATGTAGAAACTGTGCATAAACAGAATTCAGCGTAATAATGAAATCATCTAATGAGAAACCATAAAAAATGAATAATTAACGCTTTTTCATTTGCATTTTCCTTTTTCAAAGGAATATGCAAATTAATTAACCTTTGTGTAGTCGCTCACATATCCATGACCGAGTATATTAAGAAGTTTGTTTTAATAATTTTTAAATAAAATTCAGGGAATTCATATTTTTTGTATATATATATTTTATGTTCATGAAGCCTTTCCTTTAGTTTCCGTTGAGTCACCAACGTATATTTGATGACAATTATGGCATGGGACAGTATACATATCTGCATTAAATATGGGTTTGTTTTGGAAATATTTTGCTGTTTTTAAAGGTTTCTTTTATAGTTTACGATATGGTTTGTATTATTGGAATTTCTAGTTTATCTAGAGTGCTATGTGCGGGGATGGATAAAAGAAGGTTTGTTTATTAGAGAAGTGTCTGGTGTATAGGAATTTTGCTAATTGTTTCTGGAAAATATCTGTACTAATAATATTCCATGATGGAGAAATGAAAAAGGAACAAACCAAAATTGTATGTTCAGCATTTCATCTTTATTTCAAGACTTCTTTAGGATGAATAATTTGAAAAAATAAAATACCAGTACAATATTTGAAACTATATTTGTTATATTTGTAATGTGAAGTGGATGTCTTTGTTCTATTTCTGAACAAAAAAGCCATTAACATTCAGTGTGTATAACGTTTATGGCATGGAAAGATTGAGATTTTTTTTTTTAGAAACCACCATGCTGTATAATTGTGTCAGAGTTTGCAATAACTGCAGATTCAAGAAGTCTTTACAGAGATTTATTTAAAATTAATTTGATGAGTTTAGCTTGTCTGAAGTTATAAGTTATGCTGCAATGAATGAGAGAAAATGAATTCAGGGAAATGATGTTTTTTTTTATATCTCTTTTATGCTCACTAAACCTTTTCTCTAGTCCTTTGTTGACTTCACCAATGTATGATGACAATTATGGCAGGAGATAATATATTATAGGTTTACGATGTTTACAATCGCAATGAAATCTGAAAAATTAGAACATCAAAGAAACAAAACGAAAGCATATGAAACGCAGTAAACCGGAATAGAGGTTATTAGAGATGCATATAGAAATGCATTGTTTACATTTTCAAATGTAGTATTTCTCTATTGGAGTCGGTGACTTTTTTAAAGCACACATGAAATGATTTGTTAC
Organism: Euprymna scolopes; assembly: GCF_053919585.1. Lineage (NCBI taxonomy): Eukaryota > Metazoa > Mollusca > Cephalopoda > Sepiida > Sepiolidae > Euprymna > Euprymna scolopes. The sequence continues at coordinate 138,243,521 of NC_136483.1, forward strand.
TAATCAAGATTGATATGTACGTAATCGCTTTAAGTGAAAATTTGACATCTTACATTTTGTAATGCGCTAACCGTAAAATTGATCTTTAACTCTGTAATCAGGAAAACGTAAACAGAAAAAGAAAACATCGAACGAAACGAAACTAAAGGAAAAGGAAACGATATATGTTAATGAATAAAAAAAGAAAAGAAAAAGGAGAGAATCGTTTGTTTTTCCTAGTGTAATAATGTTTCGAAATAAATTTTAAATAAACAATGTATAATTAGGCGTGGTGCGTTTCCTGCAATAGGAAGCATTTCAGTTTTTGTATGCAACTACAAAACCCGTAGTCGGTGTGCGTTCGTATTAGCCCCTCGTGAACGATGAAGCGGCGATGTAAATGAGGAGCAAGAAAAGGAGGAATTAAATAGAGAGAAAAGATTTTACAACTTCCATTGATTCTTACAGGCTTTGGCAGTGAACTCTCACCAGAAAAAATATAGGAATGTACGATTATCGAGCAAGTGTAGAGGTAATAGGCCTATAGCACATCTCAGATAATGCGCTGCAGTTTGTGTGTATTACATTTGCACGAAATATCTTGAGTTTTAATCCTATTAAGGTCAAACTCAAAGGGGGAAAAATGAGTTCATTTTATTAATACAGAGAAGAAGAAGAGAAGATTATACTTACCTTAGATATGGGTTTGTTTTGGAAATGTTTTGTTATTTTTAATCTTTGTTTATGGTATGGTTTGTATTACTGGAATTTCTAGTTTGTTTAGAATATTGCAAATTATTGTATTATTAGCATGTGTGGGTAAAATAAGATGTCCATGTATGGTTTTTGCTTATTTTTTCTAAAAACATATCTGTATGACTTTTTTATTACCATTTAATATAACTTATGTGGAGTACTAGGTGTATCAGAATTTGGGGGGAATTTTTGACACCCCTAACATGAAACTGCGAATAAAATACAAAAAACTTGTCATTTTTTTTAAAAGTGGGTTGTTTATTTTCTTTATGGAATATACTTCCAAAATAAATTAGTAAAGTTGTTTAAAAAAATAATAGAAATATTATTTTTTATTTTTTTTAAAATAGTGTTTACAAAGTACCAGCGCGCCTTCATGCAGCCATTTTTTTTTCCGTAATGAAATCAATTGTATTTTACAAGTTAATTTTTTTTCAATTTTTAAACTTAAAAAAATCTATCAAAATTTTTCTATTGGTTAAATTTTTACGATATTTTCAGGGTCAATGTGAAATTTTATGCTCTTTCCAATAAACTGAATATAATATTTTAGACAAACGGGTTTTTTTAAATTCACCCCCATTTTGAAATGTCTATTAAAATTTTAATAATTAATTTACTCACCAAGTTTTATATATCACAAATTGAAGATAAAAGATCAATATAATATATTGTAAATTAAAACAAAAAAAAAAGGTGTTTTTTGGAAATTTACCTGTAAAATCCAAAGTGTAAAACCTTTTTTTCTTTTCAAAACCATGTTGATTTTTTTTTTAATTGGAAGCCTATGTTCTGCTGATATTGTCCAGTAAGTATTGTAGGCTGACGACAATTTTTTCTATTTCATTCAATGTTTTTTTTTTTTTTTTTTTTAGATATTTAAAAAAAAAAAAATTCACTCGATAAAGAATTATTAAAATATAAATCAAAAATTTATGTATTTCTTTGAGAAAAGAAAAAAAAAATTCCTCGACTGTTTTTTTTTTAGGCAAAAACTTATAAGTAAAATTTGACTATTTTTAACCTATGGAAACACATTTCTTCATGCACAAGGCTAGATGGCTAACGCAAACGTGTGGTTTTTACTGCCTTCTGTCCATCTGTAGTTCTAAACAACGACAAATCGGTACTTCCAGTTTTTCGCTAACACCGTAAAAATGCTTGCGTCATGGTGCTTTTCAAATAGTCGTTTAAAAAATTCTTTTATTTAAAAAATAAATGGAATTTTAAATATAAATATGGATAAATTCTGAACAATGAAGAATGGAACCACACATTCGATAGTATTTTTATAGGTAAGTGATTTTTTGGAATTTATATCGATTTTTGTATAATTGAAGTAAGTAAAATTTCGTTGATTTTCTTCAAACCTTATTTAAAGAAAACCAATTTTAAAAAAAAAAACAAATATTGCATAATTTGCTATTTAACCAGTTATTTTTTTTTTAATTTGGTCTTTGCTCCTTTAATTGAAAAAAAAATTAGGGTTTGAATTACATTTTTCAAGTAGTTATAAGCTTGTAAAGATAGGAGGTCGAATTATTCAATTTTTTTTCACGCATTCTTAAGATCGGTTTCTGGCACTGCTAGTGGAGTACTGCAATGTTTTCAAAGATTGTGTGATGTATTTGAATTCTTCATCCGGATAACTACGAATTCTGCTGTACACACTTTGAATACTAATGGCTTCTTTTTTCCCCCTTCAAAAACAGAACAAAGAAATTCACATCACATTACAAACAACAAATATATTTTCAAATATTGTACTGGTATTTTATTTTTTCAAATCAATCATCCTGAGGAAGTTTTGAAATAAAAACGAAACATTGCTGAACATAATTTGGGTTTGTTCCGGCTTCAGCTCTTCATATAATGTGACAATAACATTGTTAAAAATGGCAGAATTCTAAAGCTTAATTATACAATCTTTTTAATGTTAAAATAATGTATGTATCACGAATGTTTTTGATTCTTCATCGAATCATCTTCAGATGACAAAATTAGATAAAATAAAAACAAATGGCGGAGAAAAGAAGAGAATTTAAAAATATTTGCTGTCTTTTCAAATTCCCTTCTTTTCTCCAGCTTTCTTATATATTTGCTTTTTATTAGTAGTTTTATTTATTTTATTTATATTTTTTTTTTGGGGGGGGGGGTACTTATGCACTTATTAAACCGTGCTAAAATAACGTTATCATTTAAAAAAGCTATTCTTAACATGGGAAGAGGAAGGTATTTTTGTAACTATTCTGTAACAATTAAATAAAAAAGATATCGTAAAAAATTAATTTAACTTGAAAATACTATCTAAACATAGCGCGGAACACATTTTCTTTTTTTTTTTTTTTTCAACTAATGAAAAATTTGTTTTTCTTGTTTGTTTAGGTGCTTGTGCAGAATCCAGATCGTACTGAAATAATAACATATTTATTTAGAAGCCCATAGGATGGCGGAGAAGGGGGCGTTATGGTGCTAATGCAGAGAGTGATCATCCGCCTGATCCGGGCTATTTTTTGAAATCGTATTTCTACGTTTAAATTAAAGTTTTATATGTTTTTTGGTACTCATGCAGAGAGTGATCCGTGCTGAAATAATATTATTTAACAAGCCATTCTTAACATGGGGAGGGTGTTTTGTACTTATTCTGTACTTTAACCTTACAATTGAATAAAAAAAAACTTTAAACGTGGAAATACGATTTAAAAAACAGCGTGGATGGATGGATCACTCTCTCTGCATTAGCACCTGTTTTTTTTTTGTTTTTGTTTTTTTATTCAATTGTAAGGTTAAAATACAGAATAGGTACAAAATCACCCCCCCCCATATTAAGAATGGCTTTTTAAATAATAATGTTATTATTTCAGCACGGATCACTCTCTGCATGAGTACCGACGTTTTTAACTATTCTATACTTTCACTTAATAATTTAATAAACAAACAAAAGATAAAAAATTGAATTTAACTTGAAAATCATATCTAAAAATAGCAGGAGCCATATTCTGTATTATTATCCTTGTTTATTTGTATTTTTCAATTTTTGTATCGTCACCCGAGTTAGTGCTGTTGCTGTACTGCTTTGGTTAATGTAAATCAACCTGGTTTTGTTTCAAGCTCAGTCTGCGATTTACTTCCATTTTGGGCGGATTGTTCTGCTTCACGTTGAATGCCCTGAAAAAGTCCATTCTGGTTAATGTTTACCACTTTTAAAATAAACAATCGAACTTGGCTTTTATTTCTTTTAGGGTAAATTTTTACGCCATGCCCCAGCGTATTATAAACACACCAACCTCCCCATGTTAAGAACGGCTTTCAGAATAAACACCCTTCACCCTCGAAAGCCATGAGGCATGTTTATTCCGAAAGCCGTTCTTAATATGGGGTGGTTGGGGGCGTTTATACTACGCTGGGGCAGGTCGTAGAATAACAGAATTTTTTTTTTTTTAACTGAACAAAGCCGTCGACTCCACCCATCCCAATCGTTTTTTTTTTGTTTGTTTATTTTTTTTTTAGTAAAAACAGATTTTTTTTTTCAATAAAAATATAATAAATATATAAATAACAGGCAAATAATACATCCTCTTTGCTTACCTGCATTTGTAATAACAAATACATCGACATGTTTATCTGCATTAAAATCGCCAAACGCTGCAATCGCACCCAAATCTTGTTTGCCTAAAACCTGGCCAGTTATGTCCGTAAAATCCGCATTTGACTTACAAACACCCAACAAAATGGGCAATACAATAAAGGTCTTCAAACTTAACATCATTCCAAACATTAATTCGTAACTTCTAATCACAAATGGCTAACAAACTCCCCAAAATACCAATGAGTTATTTAAGCCATTGGTAGGCAGATTAAAATGGTAGACAGATTTTAACTTCGGAGTTAAGGCGTTGCTAAACGATGGATGCCCAAAAGCGCAATAAATCACCTCCAAATTAATAAACGTACAAGACTCGCCACAAATCTTTTAAAAGAAAACGGTGAAGGGCGAAAATCAGTCCCTTGTGTATTTTAGGTCAACACATAAAATCAAACTGAATTCTTTTTTATTGGAATTTTATTTTTATTAGAAATATTTCCCTTATAATTTAAAAATGTTTTCGTTTTTACAAATACTCAAACGAAATATGTTTTTATTTACATATTTACCAGTTAATACCTAATTTTATAGTTAATACTTAATAGTGAAAAAATTTTTTAATAAATAAAGAAAGAAAATTTGTAGGTGTTAAAAATTACGAATTTTGTAATTGGAAATTTATTATTTTGTTTTATAAGTAATCACGTATATTTTTTTTTTACATACAAATATAGTAACGGAAATATGTTTTTGTCCCCCAAATAATAGGCATTTATGCATTTTAACATTGTTGTGCAATTTAGAAAGCCATTCTTATCATGGGGATTAGCAGGAGATGCTTTGTTAACTATACCGAATACCATTTTAATGTTTTCGAATTTTCATCGATTTTGGTAATTAAGTCTTTTTAAGATATGCAAATAAAACATGTGTTATTAGAATTTATGCCCCTCCCCCTCTCTTTCCTTATTGATGAATCATTTCCTTGTCCCTTTCGGCTGGCAGGATTTCTGGTCCCTGTTACTTTAGGGGTCATGTGAGGTAGCTTATAAAAACCCTCGCATGAGTTTGCCCTGACACTTTTTTGCCCTTTTTTTATCCACCAGCAAGACATGACACATGCCTAAGACGGCAGTCATAGAAACTTAGTCCCCTTCCTACCATTACCGACCTGAACTAAACTATTTATGATAAACTCGTGATGGCAGTTTCAAGTCAGCCATCATTTATCTCTGAATTTCTGCTTGGATTGTAACCAAGTCCGACACGAAAAGAGACAGAATTGAGGAACACACAAGTGCAAGCTCTGAAATCTCTGGTCCCCCCTCGCCAATCTTTCATGAAAAACACCCGTTTAGCTGAATCCACTGTGAAGAATTTCCCCCACTCTTTATCTGTGCCTAAATCAAAACGTGGATTCCATGAACAAAGCTTCTTTCTTAGAACTGCACGCCTGTGGAACTCTGTTCCGTATGCCTGCTTCCCACCTGACTACAACTTGGATGTGTTCAAGTCCAACGTTAACAAATTCCTAATGAACCGCCCCCTTAAGTAAACACTTCATCAAATCTCCACACTAACGTAATGTACTTGCATTAACCCTTATCCCTGAGTGGCCTCCGGGCCTTGATAAGTGGTGACGACCGTGTGAAAAAAAAAAAAAAAAAAAAAAGCTGTTATTCGAACTTTTCACCCGAGATAAGTTCTCCCAAAGCACTTTTTCACAAATCCTCTTTTCTGTGCAATTAATTTTTTCTTGTATCATCCATTTGTTTAACCAGTAGAATTGCTTTAAATATTGTACTCACTTATTGCGTTTTTTTTCACAAACCAACCATCGCCATATTCTATTTCAGAGCTTATTCTTGATTTGTTATCGCATTTTCATGTGTGAGAATTGAACTTTTTTCCAGGGTAAAATTATTCCCAATAGGGTAAGCTGCTGTAATTCCTTCCTCAACAATTTCAATCATATCTTTTCTTTTCTTTTTTTTTTTTAACTAACGTTCACCCCTAACAAGGCATATCGTCACTTGGACAAAAGGTGCTACTATTTGGGACCAGGCTTAGAAAAGATTAACAAGATGTTGGTTTACATTACATTTAAATCAGTACAGTCAAAGAAGGAAGTAGCAGGAAGAGAATTCCAAAGTCTAGCTGTTTGAGGGAAGAAACTATTAGAGTAGAAAGCTTTCTGGCATTTAGGGACCTCAATAGTGAAGGGGTGAGATTTTGTTGTTAAGTGGGTATGTACATCGAGCGGGCACAAGTGCAACAAGTTCATCAGAGCATATTCCATTAAAATATTTGTAAAACCAGCACAGAGATGCAACATTGCTGTGATGGGACAGGGGTTGGAGCTTAGTTGACAAAGTGGGACCTATTAGATTGAGAATTGTTTTTTGGACATTGTCCAAGAGGGAGAAACTAGTGGTAAATGCACCAGCCCAGATGTGGCAACAATACTCTATGCATGGGTGAATGGTGGCCTTGTTCTTTTGGCTGTCGCTATTTCTCTCTTACAATGAGGTCCTGAACTGTCATCTAGGCTTCAACCTCTGTCCCATCGACGAGATGTTGCATCCCTCTGCCTGTTCTACAAATACTTTAATGAGAATGCTCTGACGAACTGCAAACACTTGTACCTCCCTGACGTAACTACCCCCGACAAACCTGACAAGCTACTAAGTCTCATCCCTTTACAGTAGAGATCCCTAAGTGCAAGAAAGCCTTTTACTCAAATAGTTTCTTCCCCAGAACTGCGGGTCTTTGGAACTCCCTTCCGGGATTCTGCTTTCCCAACTGCAATGATATGCAATATGTTCAAGTGTAATGTTAACAAACATCTTTCTACTCTTCTCCCTTCATAATGACCCTGCTAATTAATTCCCTAATAGTAGCCCCCTGCTTAAAAGTGGCACTGTGCCTTGTTTGGGGTGAAAATTGAATAAAAAAAAAAAAGCATCTATGAATTTTTGCCTATTTGTATTTGACTTATGACGTACAAACCGGCAGAATGCATGCTGTCTCTGTGCAATGGCAGTTGCACAATCTGTGATGAACCATCAGGATGAGTAGGGCTTGTTATAATACTTCCGTGTGGGAATACATGCTTTGCACCATTAGGGTGTCTCATTGGCACACTGTTCAGTAAGAAGAGAGAAGATATTGGTCCATGAGGCATTTCTGATGGCTTCCTAGTCAACCCTTTTGTAATACCTTGTTGTTTTGAGTAATGGCTCCTCACCTTGGGATTGGGATTTAAGTGTGATGTCAACTGATACCACTATGTGCTCTGCGTTTCCAAGTGGGCTGTGAACATTAGTCACACAATCCTTGGGGTTTTCAAGGGTAAAATTATTCTCAATAGGATTAGTTGCTGTAATTCCTTCCCCAACAATTTCATTCATATTTGTTGCTTATGATGAAGAAATTGTTTAATAGAAAACTGATTTTGCCTTTCAGCGTTTCCTTTTGAACTACTTCTGAGCCGGAATTAACGAGTCTCATGTGTTACGCTTTTTTACCAAAAAGTTCTCTAATGCATTTTTTTATTCAAAGAAAAAATATTCTTACGTCAGAAAGATAAAAAAACGAGTATTTAATAAGCATTGGTTTACATTACTTTGAACTATTTTTTTAATCCAATATATTCTTTATATTATACCTAGCAAGGGTACCTGGCGTTATCCAGGCCAAAGTGTGACATATTTCGGCATTTTTACACTATCAGAATGAAATTTGGGAGTCGATAAATGGCATTTTCAGATAAAAAAAAAAACAATGGTTTCTACTGACTTTTTTAGCTTCCAAATTATGCAGTTGAAATTACCTGAATATTACTGGATTATTAAAAAAAAAAAAAAAAAAACTTTAATCGTGTTAGCAGGTGAAAAATTGCAGCCATCTTGTTTGAATCGAAACTTTTGAACTCTCCTGTTTTTTACATAAGCAATTCTATTTTTTATTTTCTTTAATTTTCTACCTTATCAATTTTCGTAAGTTTTTGATATAATCATCTTTAAAATACGAGGAATACGTAGATACCATTGTTTTCATGTGAAATTCAGTTTTACGATTTCCAGAATTTTGTTCTGTTAGTGCGGAAGTGTCCATATTTCTATTAAAACTTCTATGTCTTCTTTTACCCCTTTCCTCACCCTCTCTCCTCTGTTCAACCCATTCCTCTCTATGGACACACAAACACACACACACACACACACACACACAACTCATAAGGGTATTAACTCCTTGCTTAAAAAATCAGTGTTACTTTCTTTTAGTACATAATCTGGTTAGGAAACTATTCCTCCTTGACAACATCTATGCCAGATTAAGGTCAAAGAATAAATCATTTTTTCCTAAATTTTAGATATTAATCATCCAGGATGACACCAATCAATAAAATACCAACATTTTGGGTATTTGTTTCGTCATTGTCGAATTTCAGCCAGACCTACAAACATGTAAAAATACAAAAATACACACAAACCACTCCCTTTTATTATAGATATTTCAATGGATCTCTTTACGTTAGCACTAACCCTAAGTTTAGGTGGAAACATTCTAAAAAGCAATTTGATTTTATTATTTATTAATTAATACTTGCAAAAGAAAACTGAGAAAAAAAAAATCGCAAAAATCAAATTATTATTTGCAAACACTAACCACAATGCTTTAAGCAAACTATACTACTCTGATTAATAATTGACTAGTTTGCTTCATATTCCTATAATTACAGAAAAGATCTAAAATACTTGTTAAACTGTTCGTAAATATATTACTTGAGTAATATTCATAAAATAAGTTTTAATACTTAACTAATATTCATAAATTAAATTTTATTTCTTTCTAAGTGGGGCATACATTTTATCATTTTGGGCCATCCGTAGTTTAAGGAAGAATGCCAATTGTATGACTGTAACTCATGTGATATCAAAATAGATTTGCCATAAGTAGATCTGCTAAAAGTATAAACAGAGAAAACAAGACTTTTGTGTCTTACTATTTTAGTTAAATGTGGTTAACAATCACGAAATATTCTTATTTTAAAAGTATTGGTTAAAGTTTAGATGTCCATTTAGAAAATTAAAATATTATAAAATTTAGATATTTACGACAGTCATCAATAGTACGATATATTTGCCATAAATAGGTCTGGCAAAAGTATAAACAGAAAAAAGTTTGTTGTCGTTATATTTTAGCTAATCAAAATGTTTAAAATATACGAATCAAAATGCTTAAAATATACAATTTATTAGATATTAAAAACTTTAATTAAATGGATGAGTAAGCGTTATCAATTTTGTTTATAAAATAAACGTTTGATAAAACAATGTAAATTACGATAGTTGTAAATCGATCTATGGGCTGTCATAAGTAGGTTTGTTTAAAATATAAACAAGAAAATATTTTCGGTGTTGTCTTAATTTAGTTAATGGCATTTTCTAAAACGTCTGAGTTATGCTAAGATAGCTGTATATATATAAAATGGCTGCATAATTGTTGAGAATTTAATTTAGAAAATAAGAAGTGTCGTAAAACAAAACATCACGATAGTCATCAAAAGAAACCAATTTCGAAAAATGGCTGACAAGAACCACGCAAACTATGAGGCAACGGTTGAAAAGCTTAATAAATTCTATTTCAGACGTAAGTTCTATTTGCATTCAATCGCTTTCAATATTTTATGTTTATATTGAAGCAGTTTGCTCCAAAATCGCTTCCAAATTGTATTAATTAGTCCTGTTTGATTTTGCAAGCGGTGAAAACCCTAGTTTATCCGCCGTATACTAATTTGTTCTCTGATTTTTGCAGAGTTCTTTCTTCCTTTCTTTTTTTTTTTATTTTGCAAATATTAATTTTTCTTTTTCTGATTTTTTATGGGTTAATTCCCCATGCATCTTATCCGTTGTATTGTTTTTGTAATTTAAATGCATCTTATTTGCGAACGCAACAAGTTAATAACTGAAAACGCTACCTTGACCTTTCTTTAGTGTCATGACCTCAAAACAGACTGTGACATGCTGCTCAAAGAAGCAGAAGCAGTGTTTCCTTTTTAGAATAATGACTCCGCCAATAAATACTCTATATTCTCTTTGAGAACGGATGAACCATAATACTTGACTATGAGTTATGCAAACGTGCATTCAATTCTAAAAATTTTCAAATCATTTTCGAGTGTCACAGTCTTTCAATCTTTCATGTCGAACGTGAACATCTTTGTTTTTTTTGTTTTTTGTTTTTTTTTTTTTTTTTTGCTTTTTCCTTCATGGCCTTGACAGCTAAACATCGATCATGATTAAATCTTAAGTCGGTGCTTGTTTAGTTATCTTTTAAACTAACGCGTTTCAGGTGCAAACATTATTACGTACTTGCGTGTCATGGCGAAATTAGTATAAATTCAAAAATATTTCGAGAAATGATCTCGTAGAACATGTGATGTATTTAAAAAAAAAAAAAAAAAAAAAACATCCATAATTGTTCTGACATTTTGTGTTTAAGAACGGCGAACCTTTAATTTAACTCATTTAAAGTCAGGGAAGATAAATCAATTTGTCATACTGAATTGGTCGCACAACTCTTCCACATTAAAACATACGATGAAACTCAATAATTCGATAAATTCTATTTCTACTTGTAAATTATTTATGTACTGGATCATTTTTCGTAATTTTTGGAATTTATACCAATTTCGACATGACACGTTAATACGTAATCATGTTTTCACCTGACATTTGTTAGTTTATAAGATCAGCAAATAAACAAGACAAGTTTCCTGAAGTCGAGTATTATGGTTCATTTGTGCACTTAAAACTATTTCGAGTATTTTTAATTATAATCAACAGAATTAAAAAATAAATAAAATAAAATAAAAAAGAAGCTAGTTTGCCGGTCACGGTAATATATATTTATAATATCTAATTTAGGCACTTCTGTAGGACACCAACATGAGGCGAATGTGTGTATTTTAGTTTCTAGAACGGCCGATAGAGGGCTTTTGTCAGCCAAAAAACAGGTGTCGATAACTCGTACTTTTCTAAAAGCTTGTGTTAATGTTTCTCCGAAAAAATGGAAAAGTACTCATTGAACAAAAAACATTAAAATTTGAAATTAAATTTCGATACATTTTTATACTTTAAAATTATATATAGCTACATTTGTATACAATCTTTCTATACAAAAAAAAACACAAATTATTCTTAAACCTCTATATAAATGTTTCATGTTTTTAAAACTATATTTTGCTACATTGACAAACTAAAATTATATTTTGATATAAGAAGTATGGCTTGGTTTGCTTGAAACATTGTCAAAGAATAAAAATATGTCAAAATAAAAGGTATTTTTGGAGGCTTACAATGCAGGAATGTATAATCATTATGAGCAGATAAATAAATGAATGATAAATAATTCAATAATTTTTTAATATTATTTTTTTTTTTTTATATTTATTTATCTACCTGATTTTTTTATTTTTTTTTACTGTGGATGGTACTTATTCCAAAGGTCCTTTCGGGTAATGACCCATCATCAGTGGAGAAATAAATTCTCTCTCTATGCTTTAAATTTATAGCATAGAGAGAGGATTTATTTCTCTACTGATGATGGGTTATTGCCCAAAATGACCTTTGGAATAAGTACCATCATCCACAGTAAAAAAAAAAAAAAAAAAAAAAAAAAAAGAAAATTCAGGTAGATAAATAAATAAATATAAATAAAAAAATGATATAAATATTAAAACAAAATAAATTATTGAATTATTTATCATTCATTTATTTATTTATTTATTTATTTATTTATCTGCTCATAACGATTACAGCATTGTAAGCCTTCAAAAATACCTTTTATTTTATTTTTATTTTATTGTAAAAAAAAAGCAACAAAAGACAAACAAACAATTCAAAAAACAAAATGTTTCATATTTTTAGCATATTTTTTTCATCCCGACCACACCATTGCCGATTAAAAATTGTATGCTGCCACATTTTATACAATCTTACTGGAAAGACACAAATAATTCTAAAAACAGCCTATGTGTCATGTTTTTAACATATTTATTATTTTATTTACACTTATAAACCAGTGAATCATTAAAAAGAAATAATATTAAAACATTAAAATTATATTTTTTATACAATAAATGTTTTGATTTTCACATATTTTTGTGTTATTTATTTTGTTATTATATATTTTTGTGTTCTCGGGAACACTTGCTTATATTTGAGGTTCATAAAACGGCCGATAGAAGTCGTTTCTCATTCAAAGAACAGGGTTCGATAACTCATCTCTATCGCCTCATGTTGTTGTCATGCAGAATTTCCCTAATTTATAAAACTCACTATGTCTGTCTCC